>NC_058135.1:296024204-296140153 GCF_016433145.1 Gracilinanus agilis | reverse complement strand
TATTCTCTCTTTCTCTTTCTCTCTCTCTCTCTCTCTCTCTCTCTCTCTCTCTCTCTCTCTCTCTCTCTTTCTCTCTCTCCCCTCTCTTTGTCTCTCTTTCCCCTCTGCCTCCCTTCCTCCCTCTTCCTTCCCTCCCCTCCCCTCCTCTTGGTCTCTGTCTTCCCCCTTCTCCTCCCTTTCTTTCCTCCCTCCTCCCTTCCTCTCCCTCCTCCCTCTCTTTCTCTCCATTCCCACCACCATTCCTTTGAACCAGCTCATGGGAAGAGCATAAGAAGTTTAGGGGATTCCATTCCAGCAAGGCTGTAGAATGCTCAATGCACCAGTTGGCAAGGCCTCTGGGAAGTCACAGCTTAGAAATGACTAAGCAGGGGGCAGCTGGGTAGCTCAGTGGATGGAGAGCCAGGCCTAGAAACAGGAGGTCCTGGGTTCCGATCTGGCCTCAGACACTTCCCAGCTGTGTGACCCTGGGCAAGTCACTTGACCCCCATTGCCTAGCCCTTACCACTTTTCTGCCTTGGAGCCAATACACAGTATTGACTCCAAGATGGAATGTGAGGATCTAAAAAAAGAAAAAGAGAAAAGAAATGACCCAGCACACCGCCTGTTCCCCAGCATGACAAAAGCACACGTTTCCCCTCCCCAAATGCTGGCTGCCCTGCCAAGAAAAGTCAGTAAAGCAGGAGTTCTGTAAGCAGAATGCACAGTTGGGTCATACATCGACAGGCTGACGCGCGATTTATTATCCTATAGGAAACCCTGCTTAGAGCCGCTAAGACAACCTCCGGCCATTGTTTCCATCCTGTAAGTCGTTGCCAATCTCTGTTCCTGCAAAAGGCTCCCCTGCTTCTTTAGCCTACGGCGTTCTCCCCAGAAATGGTGCGCCCAAAATCAATCCATCAAGTCACGCCCGGCCTCCCTACCCCTCGGGCCCCCCAGCCAGGCGGACCCCGGAGGGCCCGACGCCAGCCCCTCCTCGCTCTCTAACCCTCTCCTCTGGCCTTTCCTCTCTGGCATGCCCAGCCCTTTGCCTTCTTTTCTCTGCCTCTTGTCACTCTGGCTGGCCTGCCCGGGTAGAGCTTGTCTCCCGCTGCGGGGAATTTCTCTCAGCCTTGCTTACCCACCTCACTCCCTGGGCACGGAAGAAGGAGATGCCATTAGGCGGCCCCTCCTTTGTGTTCACTTCAGAGTCCTTTAGTTTGCCACGCTGTGATTCGGAGCAAGAATCGAGTCCCAGACGAGAGTCTGTGTCTGTGAGCAGCCCAAGAGCAGAGCCCCAGGCCGGTCCCCGAGGAAGAGTTTCCAGCGTGCGTGTTTCTGTCTAAAAACTAAACTTTCTTCCCGAAATTTTGCTCTGAAAACTCCTCCTGGTCCCTTTGTTATCTTTTCTTTTTTTTTTTTTTTTTTAACTCCTACCTTCCTTCTTGGAATCAACACTGTGTATTGGCTCCCTGGTGGAAGAGTGGTCAGGGCTAGGCAATGGGGGTCAAGTGACTTGCCCAGGGTCACACAGCTGGGAAGTGTCTGAGGTCAGTTTTGAACCTAAGACCTCCCGTCTCTAGGCCTGACTCTCCATCCTCTGAGCGACCCAGCTGCCCCCACTTTATCTTTTCCATGAGAAAATACTAATTGCACATTTGTGTGAAACTCCATGCTGAGATTTGAAAGCCTTGCCCCTCTGTAAAACGAGGCACACCCTCTGGTGCAGTCACCCCCCTACTGGGTCTGTATCCCAGGGAGGTTAAAAAAAGGAGAAAAAGCCTGCTTGTACAAAAATATTTTAGCTGCTCTTTCGTAGTGGCGGAGAATCGCAAACTAAAGGGATGTCCCTCAGCCGGGGAACGGCTGAACACATCGTGGTATACGATGGTGATGGAATACTAGCGTGCCGTAAGCAGTGATGAGCAGGACGACTGCAGAAAAGCAGGAAAGACCTTCACGAACTGATGCGCAGTGAAAGGAGCAGAACCAGGAGGACAATGTACACCCAGTCACTGCAATGCTGTGGGATGACTAACTGCCACAGGCTTAGCTATCCTCAGCAAGACAATTCGGAGGGACTTAGGACAAAGAAGGCAAAGAACGGCTGGAGTCTCTTTTTAGATTCGATGCACCTTTGCAGTCTAATAAAGGAAACTGCAGACGAGGCTGAAATAAGAAGTTAATCGTTTCTTCATGAGGAAGAAGGAATGGGAGAGCTCGGCAGAGCAGCCTCGCCTCGCATAGGGAGCACCTTCCCCTTTCTAAGCTACTTTACTTTAACTGAAGAGATGAATAATTCGGGTCTTACCCCTTTCTCAGAGTCTCCTTAGAATTTCTTCAAGTGGCTCAACTGGATCCTCCTTTTAGAATTCGTTGATTCTCGGGTGAACTGGGAGATCTTCCACCCGCATACACACACACACACACACACACACATATTTGGTCGGTCTGTTTAGATTTATCATTTCTTTTCATCTAAGTGCTTTTACTTCACTTTTTCATCTGATCATTTGCTACATGCGGCTGCCACCCTGTGTGGAAACCTGTGGTTCTCGCCTCGACGACTTCCTTTTTTCTCGCCCCCCCCCCCCCACCCTGGGCCTAGGAGGTCAGGTCCGGTGAGGGATGGCTGCCTGGCTGTTCTGAGGAGACGTTAGAAATCCGATTAGGTGGCGTCCTCCTCCCCCTCCCAATTGATGTTTCAATTTGTCACGTTGCTCTTTGGGACAGAATATCGAGAATCTCAGTGTCAAATACTTCTGAGATTCCTCCTTTCAGGCATGATTGTTAAGAGGCTATTGGGGCCACCAAGCAGGACATGGGCAAAGCATGGATGGCTCCTACTGTGTGCTGGATAACGGCTGGGGGAGTGACTGGGGGGATGCCCAGGCAGACTGAGCTGTGGGTCTACGCCCGCTTTTTTGTCATTCCTCGGCCTCTCTCTCACTTCTGCAAGGAGCTCATTTCTCTGTCTCGTCTCCCTTCTCCGATAGCCGACCCTGTGGTCTAAGTCCACAAAAGTCTCCTTCTCCAAGTCTACAAGGACCTGCCTCACCGTAAGGCTCTCCGGCCGACGCCTCCCTTTGTTTCTCCTCATGCCTTCGTCCTTTTCCTCGTGCTAGCCTCGGAGCCCCTTTCCTTCGGGACTCTGCCCCGCCGTGGCTCGTAGCAAGAAGCACGTCCCAGACAGGAGTCTGTGCCTGTAGCCAGCCCAAGGGGGGGCCCGGGCTGGCGCCCGAGGAAGAGTTACTACATTAACCCGCCGTGTGGGATTCTCTGGTGTTACCCCTTCTTTATACCAAACTGAAGCATGCGGGAGGGCGGCGAGCCCTGAGCCTGGGGGGGGGGGGGAGGATTCTCAGAAATGGGTGAAGTACCACGTCAAGAGGGATTTTAAGAAGCCCGGTCAAAGGTCCTGACCTTTCTGGCACCTACATTTCAAGACTGACCCCTGCAAGTCTTCCTCCGCCCCACTCTGGAAGTTCCTCTTTTTACCTTCGAACAGCCGTCTAGGTCGATGATCAGGGCGCAGACCTCTGCCTTGCTTGCCTCGCCCACCCAATCAAGGCAGACGTTGCTCCAAGAGTCCTTGGCCCAGTCTTTTCCTTTCCAGTGCTCAGAGAGCTGTGCTTTCTAGCTTTTATCTTTCCGCCCCTCTATCGAATCCCTCTTCTGAGGCTGGTGTAACACGCTCTGTGGAACAGACGGTAGGGCCAGGGCATAGAACCCTGCTTGTGGGACCAGCGAAGCCCACATTCAGGGCCACTTCTAGGGAGGGGGCCGGCTCGGGTTCATCATCTTTCAGATGAAGAAGTCGAGGCTGGGCGACCTCTCAAGGTGGTTCCGAATTGGCAATCCCTGCATCCTCCTGGCTTTGGGAGGACCAGAGGAGATGTGCGAGCATTAAAGGGCCAGAGAAAAGCCAAGGAGTGTCAGCACTGCTGCTTCTCTGATGGAGTGTCCTAGTGTCCCGGCTCGGAGGACCCGGGTTCGAGTTCTGACCCTGAGACTGCGCCAATCTCTACTAGGGAATGGAGGGGAATAACTCCAGGGCCGCCGCCGCCTTAGGGCTGCCTGGAGGAGAGCTCAGGAAGGAGCAGACCTTGGGCCAGGCTTCGGCAGCAGGGAGACACAGGAGGCAGGCAGTGTCTGGCTGCTGATGAGGAATCCCAGCATCCTCCCATCCTCACCGCCTCAGCTCAAGGCTCGGGGGAGGAA
This sequence comes from Gracilinanus agilis, assembly GCF_016433145.1. Lineage (NCBI taxonomy): Eukaryota > Metazoa > Chordata > Mammalia > Didelphimorphia > Didelphidae > Gracilinanus > Gracilinanus agilis. Next base: position 296,135,956 of record NC_058135.1, on the reverse strand, counting down.
TTGCCCTTAAGATTTCCCTGCCGGGTGAGGGAGCACCCTTTCTGCCCCCCCATCATCTCACAGGGTTTCTGGGGGCCCCGACAAGTTGGGTGCTGCTTGCCAAAGACAACAGCCAGGGCTGGTCAGAGGCGGGACCTGGCCTCAAGCCTTCCTGGCTTCGAGCTCTCTGTCTCCTTTCAGTGGGGTTTTTGCTGATAAGGAAACCACAGCTCAGGAAGTCCAGGCAACTTCCCAAGACCCCGCAGCTAGTGAAAAGAAGCAGCAGGATTCCTTCTCAGTTCTTCGGCTCTCTTGGCTTTTTCACAGCTAACCTTTGGGGAAGGGCCTCGGTCTGGAGGCAGGACAGCTGCATTGTGGTCTTGGCTCGGCCAAGATGCCCTTTCACCTCTGGCCCTCAGTTTCCCTATCTGTAAAATGAAGGGGTCGGCGTAGATCGTCACTAAGAGCCCTTCCAGCCCCAGACATCGGGATTTAAATTGAGACCAGCGGGAAGGCGAGCAAGATCCAACAGCTGCAGAGTTTATGGAGGGAGGCCCAGGCGGCCCGTAATGCCCGGAGGGAAGGGGGCCTGGCTTGGTCGTTCTCTCTATACTCTAATTTAACGTGGATTTTTGGCTTCTGAGGCTAATTAGCAAAAGGTCAAGCTGTGTATTTTCTCATGACACTTTAGGTTTCACCTTGACAGGAGGCAGAGGGCTCGCCAAGATGACCCCATGTGACCTTCAAGAGCTCTCAGAGTTTTTGACTCCACGCCGGGTGACTCCTAGACCCAGCAGGGCACGGAAAAACTGAAGGCTAAGAGGGTCTGGCAGAGAGGGACAACTTGGTAGTGCAGTGGAAACGGTGCTGACCTAGGAATCAGCAAGACCCAAGTTCAAATTCTGCCTCAGACACTGACTAGCTGTGTGACCTTGGACAAGCCGCTCAATCTCTCTCTTGGCCTCAGTTTCCCCAACTTTAAAATGGGCACAATAATAGCAGCCACCTCCCAGAGTTTTTGTGGGAATCAAATGAAGTCATCTTTTCAGTGTTCTTTGTAAAGATCAAAATGCTGTCTACCGATTAGCTGTTATCAGGAAAGGCGTCTCCAAGTGCAAAGCAAGCTATATGAGGACAAAGACTCACAACCGAGCATGTGTGCGCTCACACACACACACACACACACACACACACACGCCCCGAGGAACACGGGTCTCTTTGGCCCCTCCCCTTCACAATGATTCTCATGCCCACCACCAATAAAGTCTAGAGATGGGAAAAGGCAGCAAAAGCTCCCCTCGCAGCAGGGTAGAAGGAAGACAGATGGACGGCTGGCCAGAAGGGGCCCGAGGCGTCTAGCAGAGGCAAAGGCAGCCATTTGGGAAGAGAAGGAAGAGAAGAGGCGCACTGCGGGGCTCGGGAGGGCTGCAAGCCGACGTCTCTTCTCACCAGCAGCTTCCAGGTGTCGCGGGGCTTTCGGCCCGGTCGTGGGGCTGCACCTCCCCACTGGCGTCGGGTCCTGTCCTCTGCCTGGGAGATCCGGCTGAGAGCTCAGATGAGGGCAGCTTCTCCAGCCTCTAAATTCTCTGCCATCACATGATGCTAGGCTGGGTCGACACCGGAGCCTGCGAATTCTTAGGAAGAGGAATTCCCAAGAGGCCTCTTGGTGGGGATGTTGTTAGGATGTTTGTTCTTGAGCATATTGCCCAGAAGTATCTGACAAAAGGGCAATTATCCAGGCTGGGGGAAAACAAGACGAGCCTCCTTCCTGATGAGCTGTGAAAAGAAAAATACACCCCAGCAAGCAAGCAGTGGTCCCGTCAGGCTACGTTCCTAGAGCTACTTCATTGCACGGAGCAAGAACTTCAAATGTTTCACTGAAGTCCCAACATTCCAAGGCAAGGCCAGCCTTTTTTTTTTTTTTAAGCCCTTCACTTCTGTGTATTGGCTCCAAGGCAGAAGAGTGGTCAGGGTGGGCCATGGGGATCAAGTGACTTGCCCAGGGTCACCCAGCTGGGAAGTGTCTGAGGCCAGATTTGAACCCAGGACCTCCCGTCTCTAGGCCTGACTCTCCTTCCACTGAGCTACCCAGCTGCCCCCAGGCCAGCCTTCTTGATAGAACGGGGTTCTAGGACGACCCTGCTCCCCCAAATATCCACCTTATCTCACTGACACAGAACCTGGAATTCTAGCACCAAAAATGCACTTCTTTGGGTGCAAACGTTGCTTCTCTAGGATCTTATTTTAAAATTCAGATCAGAAGGGAAGGCTTCCTCTGATGGGTGAGAGTGCTTGGGACCCCCAAATAGTTGGCTCTTCACTGTTTTCAGGATACATAAATTCCTCAGTGAAGACCCTTCCTTGATTCTGCTCCCCTACACGGACACAGGTCACAGGCTTTCTCTGCTTTAATAAAAGGGCTTCTTGAGTTTATGTAGTTAAGAAAATTCCTCTCCTGATGGCCAGCCTCTGGCAATTGGAGAAGCATTTCTGAAATCTCGATTTTGTGCCAGGCGTTGTGAGGTGCTAGTCTACGAAGGCAGAAATGCCCTCAGAGAACTTGGCCTCCACGGAGAGAATCGGATATGCACGTGGGGAATGTATGCCAAGAGGAGACACAGAGAGGGAAGAGAGACCTTCAGGGAAGCTGAGTCTTGACTGAAGCTCCCAGAGGAGGAGACGAAGAGGCAGAAGGTGGAGAATCTCATGTCCAGGGAACCCCTTGTGGGGGAGGTTGGCTTTCCTCAATTGATCAGTTAATGGATGAGTATTTATTAGACGCCTTACTATAGATTGGGCATGGGCACCGTGTTAGGTGTTGTGGATACAAAGAACAAGGATGAAATGATCCCCGCGTTGCCTCTCCTGCCACAGGGAAAAAGCAACAGATCTTGACTGGACAGGCCTGGGGATCAGAGTCCAAGAGACAGTTAACTCCTTCCCTCTGGGAGCCATCTCATGAGCCTCCAGAAGCTTGCTGAAGGGGCTACACCTTCCTGACACAGGAAAATGGGAAAGAATTCTAGAAGGGTTGGATGGAGCTCAGTATTTTTGGGTATTTTTTCTTTTTCTTTTTTTCAGGTCCATGTAGAAATACTTTCTTTTTTTTTTTTAATTTGGAAAATTTCATTCAATTATTTAATTTAGAATATTTTTACATCGTTACAAGATTCATGTTCTTTCCCTCCCCTCCTCCCACTCCCTCCCGTAGCCAACACGCAATTCCACTGGGTTTTACATGTGTCATTGATCAAGACCTATTTCCATATTGTTGATATTTGTACTAGGGTGATCGCTTAGAGTCTACATTCCCAGTCACATCCCCATTGACCCATGTGATCAAGCAGGTGTTTTTCTTCTGTGTTTCTGCTCCCACAGTTCTTCCTCTGGATGTGGATACATTCTTTCTCATAAGTCCCTCAGGATTATCCTGGGTCACTGCATTGCTGCTAGTAGAAAAGTTACATTCGATTGTGCTACAAGGTATCCCTCTCTGTGTACAATGTTCTCCTGGTTCTGCTCCTTTCACTCTGCATCAGTTCCTGAAGGTCCTTCCAGTTCACATGGAATTCCTCCAGTTCATGTCCTTTGAGCATAATAGTTTTCCCTCACCAACAGATACCACAATTTGTTCAATCATTCCCCAATCGAGGGACACCCCCTCATTTTCCAATTTTTTTTTTTGCCATCATAAAGAGTGTGGCTATAAATATTTTTGTACAAGTCTTTTTCCTTATGATCTCTTTGGGGTATAAACCCAGCAGTATAAACCCTCTGTTTGGCCTTCAAAGCCCTTCATACCCCCACCGCCTGCCCCCACCTCCCCTCCCCAGCCTTCTTGTATCTAACTTCTGCCCACAAATTTTGAGATCCAGGGGCACTGGCCTTTTTGCTTCCTGGGGAAAGACACTTCATCTCCTAACTCTGGGCATTTTGCCTGATCATCCTCCAAGTCTAGAATTCTCTTCCTCCTCAGATCTGTCACCAGGCTCCCCTGATTCCTTCAGATCCCAACAAAGTCTTCACCTCCTACAAGAAGCCTTCTGCAGGCCCCTTTAATTTCCTGAGGTCAGCTTGAACCCATCCTGCCTCTATCCTGTTCAGATTGCACGTAGGAGTTTGTGTGTTGCCTCCTCCAGGGGAAAGAGTGTCTTTGGGCTTCTTTTGTACCCCTTGTGCTCAGCACAGGGTCTAGTACATAGTAGATACTGTATAATTGGAATTTGGGAGATGACATTTAAAAGTATATATATATATTTTTTCTATGGACACGTGTGAACTATCAAACTACATTTCCCATGGTCCAACGGGTTTCTGGTTCTTTGGGCGTGGGGACGCCTGTGTCACCACACATAGGACAGTTTAAATGGGAGGAGAATCCGAAAGGAAGTTCTCTCTCTGAGCTAGCAGGCATGGGAAGGTACAAAAGGTAAAAAGGCGGAGGCAGTTTGAATTCTTACCGGTGCGTGGTCTAATGATTTTACCAGCATGGCCATGGCTTAAATTAAAATACTAATTTCTATACTTATGTCAGTCTTTATTATTTTTAATCTTAACAACACTTAATGAATTTTTAGTGTCTGACTCTCTGTAAATGCATGGAAATGCTCATTGGTTGACTGATTAACAGGTGGTAAAACAGAGCCTTCAAAGATGTGACTACCTTTGTGCAAAGAATCTGGGAAGCTCTGGGGGAATCCCTTTTCGAGTGAGTTTAAGCCACAGAAGATGGCTCGGGCCACCAGGGTGGACTGCTTATTTGTGACTGAAGGACAGTCCTGCCCACTTTCAATTCCCCTCATACCCATTTGATGAGGTTTAACTGTTTCCATCCTCAAAGGACAGGGATTCTTCTTATGGAGGATGTTGAAGAAAAGTTAGCCTGGCTCAGTGGATAAAGAGCCAGGCCTAGGGATGGGAAGTCCTGGGTTCCAATCTGGTCTCAGACACTTCTTAGCTGGGTGACCCTGGGCAAGTCACTTGGCCCACTTGCCTAGCCCTTACCACTCTTCTGCCTTGAAACAAATACTTAGCATCAATTCTAGACAGAAAGTAATTTTCTTTTCTTTTCTTTGTTTCTTTCTTTGTTTTCTTATTTCTCTCTCCCTTCCTTTCTTTTCTCTCTCTCTCTCTTTTTTTCTTTTTTTTTTTTTTAAGAGAAGGCAGCCTGAGCTTTGAGGGCAGTTATAACCGAAAGCAAAGGTCAGCTGTGGCATGAGCCATGGTAGTTTTCCTGGTGTAAGGACTGAGAATGATAGCTCACTATTATTCAGCTTTAGGGTCTGCGGTGTGTTATGGATGTTCTCTCGGTTCATTTATTGCTGGAGATGAGGAGCCCCCACCCCCACCTCTTCTCCCCAGTGGTTGGTTTAGGGTTAGGCAGGTCTACTGCTTGGTCCATGTCCACACACACGCGTGCAAACACACACAAATCCATGTGTTGTGCTTTCAGCGTTGGATGTGCATATGTGGGGGCAGAACCGTAAATTCGAGCAGGATGCAGAGGAGTCTTTCAGGCCAGGCAGGATCCCTGCTCAAGCAGGCCCAACGAGTGTGTGCAGTCATTCAGGCCTGAGGTCCGAGGGGTCATCGGGTCCAGGGTGTGGTGTTTGAGGCGAGGGGAGATACTTCATGAAGATGCCTAAGGAGAAAGATCAGGAGTCACACGAGGGCTTCCAGGAATTGTTTGGCATCCCCAGGCAGTGACACCCCTATTTTTGTTGAACATTCTACAGCCAGCAACTTACACCATCCTGACCCATGGATGGACAGAGCCCTGGGGCTGGTCCCTGAAGAGCAGAGCCAGGTTCTGGGCCTCAGGCCCTGGGGCTGGCAGTCTCCAGGAGACCTCGTGCCCTCATCTCTCCAGACACCACTCAGATCCACGAAGTGAACCTTACAAAGGCTGGCTCCTGAGCAGGGGTGGCTGGGCCATTTCTCTGGAAAACAGAGGGTGGAGTTGGAACTAAAGGGCCAAGCAGAGAAGGGAACTGGGGAGCTAGGGGTGGGGTTTTCTTGCATTGCCAGACAGCTGCAAGTTTGGGAGGACCAGAGAAGAGACCTCGAGGGCCAGAAGGCAGCCATGAGGAGGCTGGGCCTGAGGGTTAGGATCAGCAGCAACAGCCATGATCAGTCACAATGGTGACAATGGCTCAGAGCTGCCTGGGCAGTCTTTCCCTTCCTAGCTAGCTTCCCTTACCCAGGATCTTAACTCACTGATGACAGGACCCCCTCACTGTCATTTTATCTGGGTGAATGGGAAGTAAGGATAAGAATCCGAAGGCTCACGGGCCCTTGGATTGGCCCCTTCTGGGCTCCTCAGTGCCATTTGTCAGGTGGAAGGAGGTGGGTTGTCCAGGTGACAAGAACTGGGAGACTGGCCTTCGGCCCTCTAGTTTCCTCTCTCCCTCCTACCTCTCTACAAGCCATTCGCAAGTCCTCTCAGAACTGGTCAGGTCAAGGAGACTCCCAGGAGAGTCTTTATCCCATAACCACAGCTTTTCCTCTCTTAACCCTGGCTTCTGTGTAAAGCAGTGATTCCCAAAGTGGGCGCCAGCGCCCCCTGGTGGGTGCTGCAGCGATCCAGAGAGGCGGTGATGGCCACAGGTGCATCGATCTTTCCTATTCATTGCTATTAAAATTAAAAAAAAAAATAATTTCCAGGGGGCTAAGGAATATTTTTTCTGGAAAGGGGGCGGCAGGCCAAAAAAGTCTGGGAACCCCTGGTGTAAAGGATCATGGCCTGGGGCTGACTGTGTGTAGCTGAAGAGGAGCTGGGCATCTGTTCGTATTTGGATCAGGGGTAAAGGCAGGCATTGGAGGGAGCTGTGCAGTCTTCAGCACGGACAAGCCATTGGCCAGTTGTCGGATCCTTGTGCAGTCCCAGAGCCGTGTGTGGAGGATGGACGGGGGCCGGTGGCCATGCCCTTTAAGATGGATGAAAGCCCCATTGGCTCCCCAGTGGTGGTTGGGTTTGGACTTGTCCTTCCTGTGCTGAAATGTGTGGCTCCGGCTGCTCCAGGTTCTGAGAGGGGTAGCCCACTGTTCACCGTGCGTGCTCGGCCGTATCCCCCGACCTGTCTTGTGTAGGCTCTGGCTATATAAGTCATAGAACAGCCAGAAAGCTGATTGGACTCTTCAGAGAGAACCCTGGAAGGAGTCTGAGTGGTGATGACGTGTCCACTAGACCTGTCTTCAGAGCTTCCTCTCTGTTCCTCCATGGAACTGTAAGAATATAGTTAGGGATAGCATGGATTTCTAGGCTTAGTTGAAGAAGGGAATTTTGAGAGAAGCCCTGGGAAAGGATTCTGGGTAGAAAGGAATTGTGGGTCCACAACTGGAAATAACTAAACTCCACTTCCTTCTTGGATTTTTTTTTTTAACCCTTAACTTCTGTGTATTGGCTCTTAGGTGGAAGAGTGGTAAGGGTGGGCAATGGAGGTCAAGTGACTTGCCCAGGGTCACACGGTCCTTCTTGGATTTTGACTGTGTTATTTAGAATTACTGGGGTTCTATCTAGAAGTATTAAGCCTCAAGATATGTAGATATATGACAAACTTCCTGTGGACATGTGGGGGACTTTGAAACTACATTTTCCATGATCCGATGGGTTTCCAGTTTTGAGCGTGACAACGGGAACCAACGTAGAGCATGACTTAAAATTAGGGGTGGAGCCTGGGCTCGGGCTCTTCCTACAAAGCAGCCAAAGGAGATGGAAGGTATAGACTGGCGGGGAGTTTGAAGAGATCTTAGCTAGGCACGTGGTCCAATTTTATTCTACCAACATGGGCCCAAATAAAATATTAGTTTTCCTCATAATATCAGCCTTCATCATTTTTAAAAATAACATGACCAAGCTGGAGGGAGGTTTTGTCTCTGCCTACAGTTCCCATCAAGCTGAAGGAGGACTTTTGCTCTAAGAGATTCTCCCTGGAAAGTCAGGATTTTCATGGAGAAAATCTTTGACATCCAGGTAGAGGGTTTGCTTGGAGGAAACTAATGTCCCTGAGAGCAGTCTTCACCCGGCAGTGATCCATCTACCAGAATTCCTCTTGGTTAAGGTCATTCAAAGCTTTCCACCTATAATTTTGAGTTACTTAGTACAGCAGCCCAACCCAGAGGTTTTCCCCCTTTCTTCCCAATTCATTATTGGTATTAAGTTAGATTAAGTCAGATAACACTGGGGAGGTTTCTTAGACAGCAGAGGGAGGATTCAGCAGGGCCTATAGAAGAAAATGAAGGCTCTCCTTCCCCAGGAGACTTAGAAAGTGGGGTGGAGTTAGTTCGGATAGATCGAGGGTCGCACCTACCACTTCCTTTTATTCTTTATTTTTTTTAAACCCTTGTACTTTGGTGTATTCTCATAGGTGGAAGATTGGTAAGGGTGGGCAATGGGGGTCAAGTGACTTGTCCAGGGTCACACAGCTGGGAAGTGGCTGAGGCTGGGTTTGAACCTAGGACCTCCTGTCTCTAGGCCTGGCTCTCACTCCACTGAGCTACCCAGCTGCCCCCTTTTATTCTTTTTTTAAAAATAAATTTCACTTTTCATAAATCAAGAGATTGGTGCTTCGCTGGTGGGGGGTGGGGGGGTGGTCCCTAGGTGGGCTGTAACACCTAACATCCCTCTCGGACTCTCCCATAATCTAGAACGTTGCTCTCTAATGGGTGTCTTGGGTTAGCGCAAGGGAGGGAAGGCTGGTCAGGAGTCAGAGTAACTCTGTATGGACTGGTAGGAGTGAGGGAGCTGGTTACGACACTGGGATCCATTGATGATGAAAGTGAAGCAGAGGCAAAGCATCACTGTAGTAAGCGAAGTGGACTGAAGGCATGTGAAGCCATTTACAAGGGCTGAAGAGGTTCTCCCTGATGGACTGAGAGGAGGATGTAAAAAGCAGCGAGCTCACTGGCAGGCCCCAGTCCTTGGCTGCCTCCATTAGCTCGTGGGCCCTGAGGTCCGGGATTGGCTTCTCCCTTTCTTTGTCCCCCTCCGCCCCAGGGAGGTACAGTGTCTCCGGCACGGTACATGCTTCATAGATGCTGGCTGACTGAGGAGTGTGAAGAATAGCACGACACAGGCTGCCTGCAGGGACAGGAGGACCAGCGGTCTGGTCACATGCATCCCCGATGGGTGCACCTTTCTGCTTCTGCACTCGGTGGATGGGCTTGTTTTTCTCCCTCAAGCTGTGTGTGAAGGGAGGATGTGCCTTGAGTTTATGGGCCAAGGGTCAGAGCTCCTGTTCCAGCCGCGTCATCTCTGGAAAGCCATTCTCTGGCTGGCTTATGCCTCACATGTTGGACCCTCCATTCTCTTTTTTTTTATTATTATTTTTTTATTTTTTATTTTTTAAACCCTTAACTTTTTTTTTTTTTAAACCCTTAACATCTGTGTATTGACTTATAGGTGGAAGAGTAGTAAGGGTGGGCCATGGGGGTCAAGTGACTTGCCCAGGGTCACCCAGCTGGGAAGTGTCCGAGGCCAGATTTGAACCCAGGACCTCCCGTCTCTAGGCCTGACTCTCCATCCACTGAGCTACCCAGCTGCCCCCCCTCTGTTCCCCTTGAGGACGCCCTAGATGTGAGCCAGACCTAAGATGGCAGTCATTTTCCCCAGGGGCACTGAGTTGGGGGTTTGATGAAGCAAAAGAACTTGCCATTTCCCTTTGGACCAGCCCCATTCCCAGGCCTGAGCTTTCAGAGCTGAGGGATCCCCTTGATGGGGAGAGGGAGTGCGGGGGTTCCAGCTGTGGGGGTGCAGCGCCGTGGCTGTGGTCAGCTAAGTAGAAGTGGGCGACACGCCAATGGAAGAAAAGATAACTTGAGGGGGGAACCTGGAGAGGGTGAAGGAACAGAGGAACCGAGAGAGGCTCCTGCGTGACTGGACTCTTCCAGGAAAGCAGGGATGCCCAGGGGCGGAGGTGACAGTGCGGAGGGCATTGCAGGCCTGGGAGCTAACCAGAGTCGAGGAGAAGGCTGGAAGAGTGAGACGGGCCAGGCAGGCTGGCACGGCTCTTCTGGAGAATGCGGAGAGTGGGAGCCTGGGAGGATGCTCAGGGGCCAGGGTGGCCTGGAGGGTTTCCCCTTTGATCCTAGAGATGAGAGGGAGCCACAGGGGGCCCCGCAGCCCAGGAAAGCTGTCATTGGACTCCCTCTTCAGGGGAATCACTTTGGCTCTCTTGTGGAGTGGGGAGAGAGCTGACCCGGGGAGGCCAGTCAGGAGGTTATCGCAACAGCTAAAGGAGGGGTGATGAGGGCTGGCCCAGGGCAGAGGCTGTGTGAGTGAGGGAGACGCTCAAGAGACATAATAAATAAGGACAGAAACATGAGATCCTGCCGCTGGCCTCGCTGGCCTCGCTGGCCTCGCTGACCTCGCTGGCCTCGCTGGCCTCGCTGGCCTCGGTCCTAAAGTCCAACATTGTCTCTGATCTTATCCTGGTTATTACGTGGGGCAAAGAACTGAACTTCTCAGTGCCTCAGTTTCCTTGTCTGGAAGACGAGGGGGGCTGGATTAGAGGACCTCTAAGATTCCTTCTAGCCGTCCCTGTAAGAAACGGATCCCCAGAGCTGGCCTTCTGGGCGAAGGGCCTTTGGTTTCTCAGGGCCAAACTACGGTCTTCACAGTCAGGCCTCTGAGGAGCCTCCAGCCTGCCGTGTAAAGCCGACGCTGTCCTTCCCCTGGGAAGCTGCCGGGGGCCCTGCCAGCTCTTCCAGCTGGACTCTAGCTGGAAGTTCCCCTGCACCGAATAGGAGGACAGGCCGATTCCCGAGCACCGGTTTCTGGTAAGAGGCAGAAAAGGTGTCGTTCCCTCCCTCTAAGGACCGCCATGTGTCCGGGGTGGAGGGGATCGAGAACCTGGAACCATTCGGCCTGGGACCCTGCACGGTGAGGCTCTGATAGCTTCGAGGGAGCGCTGGCAGGTGCTGCTGTTAGAACCCCGGAGCAAGATGTGTGGGCCCGGCACCAGGCCGCCTCACACATTCCTTCATTCATTCATTCATTCATTCATTCTCAGTTCAATGAGTATTAACTATATATAGTAGGGAAACAGATCACTCGTTCTTTTAAGAAAAAATCACCTTATCTTCTGTCTTAGAATCAATCCTAAGCGTTGGCTCCAAGGCAGAAGAACAGTGAGGGCCAGGCAATGGGGGTCAGGGGACTTGGCCAGGGTCACGCAGCTAGAAAGTGTCTGAGGCCGGCTTCCTATTTCTAGGCCTGGCTCTCCATTCTCGGAACACTTAGCTGCTCCTATGACTGACTCGTAAGAGCCTGGCACGGATCCAGCATCAGCACCGTTCTCAGCTCTGCGGGGGCCGTTTCCCCCCTGGACTACGGGCCTGTTTCTCAGCATGTGGAGGCGTGTTCGGTATACCTATGTAGATGCATACATGCACACACGGGTATACGTGTTGCATCGTCATGTAGCTTTCTGGGGCTACGAGCTCTCGGGGGATCCCGGATGGGGCTGCAGGCCCCCCCTCGGGGCTCCCCAACCCCACGGGACCCTTCTTCCAGGGGAGGCTGTTGGCGTCCTCTTCCCTCGGAGGGCGCAGTAAGTGCCAGCGCGGCGTGGCAGTGTACCGAGTCAGTGGTGACGGGCACACACAGGAGAAGGGCTCAATTCTCTTTAATAAATAAACAGATTAATAAATAAATAAGCTTCCCCTTGTAGGGAGCAGCCGAGCGGCCACGCCGTGACCCTGGGCCTCCCCCACCCTCTGGGGTCTTGTCCCAGGAAGGCCCCGAATGACATCAGAGCCTTGGGAGCCGGGTCGATCCAGAGGCTACAGGCAGGAGGAGGAAGCGGCCAGTTTCTGCTCTCCCTCCCGCTCTTCCCATTAGCGATGAAGTCATTCCGAAGCCCTCAGCCGGCTTCCAGAGCAAGAGAACAAGAATGACTAATAAACGTGCCTAAGAAGCTCTGCAGACACAGGCAGGGCGGCTGAGTGCAGGGAGGGAGGCGCCGGGGGCCATCTGCTGCCCGGAGCGGGCGGCGCCCCCGTTGTCAGGAGGGCCTGGCTGGGCCGCCAGAGGAGGGTGAGCAGCAAGGGCGGCTCGTGCGTGGCCCGAATGCAGAAATTCGGGAGGCTTAACGTGGAGGAGAGACCGAGAGGGCGCCCGAAGGCCGCCAGGGCAGGAGCTCCCGGGCACGTTTCAGAAGGGGGCGTCCTGAGGACCCACTTGGCAGAGCCCACCCGGCGGGAGCGAGATGCTAGAATGGCTAAGCAAAGCCGGGATCCGGGAACAACTGGGCAGGGAGAGACGGAGTCAACAGCCGCCCGGTTACGGAGGCGTCCGCGATGCCGAGCAGCCTTATTTCTGTCTCTGGTGGCTTTGCTGAAGGATAAGCAGACACGCAGCCAGTTCGTGGCCATGAGGACTGGTCGAACGGCCGGACTGGCAAGGCGGTCACTGTCAGCAGCACTGGAACTCGGACCTTGGCCGGAGGTCTCTAGGCGAGTGCCTCTACGGCACCTGGTCCTTTTGCCCGCGACGAGAGTCCCAGACAGAGTTTAATCTCTCTGGCCGGAGGTCCCCGGTTCCACCTTGGGTGGGCCGCCTCTCCTGTGGTCTCATGCCGGGAATCCCATGCCCTGGCTCGGTCACAGATCTTCCTGCCATCTGTCAGTGGCGTCAGAGGGAGGGAAATGGTGGCTGTGGAGGGGTGGGCGGAGGGGATGGAGAGCCCAGGGACGCCACCCGCTGACGGAAGTGATAACCTTAGCTGGCCCTAGGCAGGTGGAGGCCGGGCCGCCTTCCTCTGGGGCCTGAGGCCCGTCTATCCGGGAAGCTCTGGCCGCTTTCCTCAGTCCCACACGGTGTATGTCCCCTCGAGGACGGAGCCTCTGGCCTGCTCTCTTCCCTCCAAGCCTCGGCCCTTGTATTAAAAAGCTGTTGGGGGAAGAATCAGTCTGTTCTGCTTGGCCCCACCAGGCAGAATTAGGCAGCCCTGCACGGTGGCTAGAGTGCTAAAAGAGGTGGTCAGAGCTCAGACACTCCCAGTGTGACCCTGGCACACAGCAAGCACTTGCTAGCGCCTTGTTGATTGTTCACTGGCTTTCGAAGCCTCAGTTTCCTTTTTTTTTAACTCCTCACCTTCCATCTTGGAGTCAATACTGTGCATTGGCTCCAAGGCAGAAGAGTGGTCAGGGTGGGCCATGGGGGTCAAGTGACTTGCCCAGGGTCCCACGGCTGGGAAGTGTCTGAAGCCGAATTTGAACCCAGGACCTCCCATCTCTAGGCCTGGCTCTCCATCCACTGAGCTGCCCAGCTGCCCCCTCTGTTTCCTTTAAGGCTACCTTGGGTCGCTTCTGGCTCTACAGTTCTGATCCGAGAGTCAGGTTCCACCTGGATGTAAGGAAGTCCCAAGCAGCAGCCCGCAGGAGGCAGCGCCCTGTAGCCTCCTCACGTGGACGCACGGGCGGCCGGCCCTGTGGATGGGAGGCGGGAGGAGGCTCTTTGGAAGTGGGGCAGACCCGGGATGCCAGCATCCTTCTGCCGTGCCATCTCGAGTCTCTGTTCCTCCCCTCGGAACCTTTGGGCTTTGGACGGGACACGGCCGAGGCTCCATCCCTCACCGGGCATCGCTCGCCCTCCTCCTCCGGGGCCAAGATTGCTTCGTGAGCCCCAAGGCGGGCGGCCAGTTCTCTGCTCCTCAGCGAGAGGCTCCTGACCTGGAATACCCAAATCCCATGCACTGGCCGCGGCCGTCTGAGCTGTAGCCTTACTTGCCCGGGCCAGGGGCAGAGGGACTGAGGGAGAGAAACCGGCCTTCTGGATCGGAGGGCCCGTGGAGCGGGAGAGCAGACAGACTTTGGGGTCTCCACAGGTAGTTGCCAGGAACTCGCTGGGAAGGGGGGAAGTCGAGCGGGTTAGAGGGCCCCTCCGGCGTGGGCTTCAAGGGCAGCGATTGCTGCCAAGTGCTTAGTTTAACGGGTTGTCCAGGCTAGAGAGTTCAAACCCAGCTGGCTCTCCCATCCCCCTGGCCGGGCTAGGGGCGCCCCAGAACCCCCCTTTGGGCCAGAGTCTGTCTGGGGTGTCTAGTGAGCCTTCATGTGGCATTTGGGCCAAGGGTGCGTCTCTGCACTGCTAACGGTTTTCTGTGTTGTCTGCCGGCCTTTGCCCGTCGTCTGCGCCCCCCAACGCCCTGCTACCCCCAAACCGCCCTGGCCATGTGGGAGGAATAAGCCCTGCGACGTCGGGGCCCCCGGCCTGGCGAGGACAGAAGACGGGGCGTGCCGAGGGGCCGGAGGCTCACGAAAGCCTCCACGTGCTACGAGCCGGCCCAGGTCCTGGCAGAAATGCAGCGAGGCGGGACGCCGGGCCGGCCGGTCTGCCCCCCGCGGAGGAAAGGCGAGGGGAGCGGCTGGCGGGGGTGGGGAGGGGGCAGGCCCCGCGGCTAGATGTGAGCGGAGGGGAAGGGTCCGGCCTCCCCGGGGGCCGCCCGGGCCTACATGTCCACGGGGCCCGTGTCCAGCATCTCTCCCCTCTCGGCCAGCTCCTCCTCGTCCCCCAGAGCTCTCAAGAGGACGGTCTTGAGGGGCTCCCGGAAGCCGCCTGGCCGCGGGCTGCCCACGCAGAAGTAGATGGGCGGCTTGGCCGCGCTGTTCACGGCGGCCATGAGCACACTGAGGTAATAGTAATAGTCCGGGATGTGCAGCCAGTTCAGAGACAGCCGGTAGATGCCGAAGGGGAGGCCGCAGAAGAGGAAGGTGAGCACGAGGAACAGAACCAGGCTGTAGAACTTCTGGGGCCAGCGGCGCGGCGAGCCGCACTCCGTGCGGACGAGCAGGACCAGGCTGGACACGCACATGCAGGCCAAGAGGAGGCCGAGCAAGGCCACCCTGGCCAAGCCGATGTGGCCGCACAGGGTGCCCGCGTTGCCGCCCGACAGCTCCCCGCAGGTGCCGTAGGACAGGAAGTGCAGCAGGAGGCAGAGAGCCCAGAGCAGGGCGCACACGACGGCCGACGTGTGGGCCGGCCGCCGGCGCTGGTAGCAGCCGGGCCACAGGGAGGCGGCGCACTGCTCGGCGCTGACGGCCCCCAGGAGGCTCAGGCCCACCGTGTAGAAGAAGAACCTCAGCGCCAGGAGGCTGTCGTAGACGTAGTGGGGGAAGCTGAAGCGGTCCTGGAGGGTCTCGGGAATGACGATGGCCATGTGGCAGCAGAGGAAGAGAAAGTCGGCGCTGGCCAGGTCCAGGAGGTAGATGGAGAAGTTGTTCCGGTGGACGTGGCTGCTCAGGAGCCAGAGGACCAGGCCGTTCCCCACCAAGCCGCCCAGCCCCGCCAGCTCGGTCAGGGCGAGGATGAAGATGTTGAAGACGACCCCCTCCTCCTCCTCGTTCTTGTTCATGACGTACTTCATGCCCTCCGTCCGGTTCCCGTCCGCATAAGGCCAAGCCGAGAACACGGGAACCTGGTCTCCGGGGCCCGGCTCCATGCTCCGGAACCCTCCGAGGGCCGCCCGACGTCCCTGCGAACACAATGACCACACGGCGATGCCTGAGGAACTCCTTCCACGTCCCTCCCCCGCCCCAGCCTCAGACCCCCCGTGACCCCCAGAGGTACCCCGGGCTGGCCACAGGGACCAAGAAGACTCGCCTCTGGGCTGGGATTGCCTGGAATAAGCCCTCCGTCCGCCCTCGGAGGCGGCCACCAGGCACTATGTGGAGAGACTCAGCCTTCCTGGCCCTTAATGAGCACCCAGAAGCTTCCCTCAGCTCGGGCCTGCGCGGGGGCTCCGGGGACCCTCTGAGAGAGAGACAGACGCGTCACGCTTGTCTGGGCTGCGGATCACCCTGAAAATCTCCAGGCACCGGGGAGACGGGCATCGCATTTCGGGGCCACTTTGGGTGGCGGCTCTCAGAGCAAAGCTGGGCAGCCACTGTCTGGGGTGGTCAGTCGGGCAAGAGATCCCCGGCCAGGCCAGCTTTCTCTCTCCTTTTCATTTGCCTGATGAGTTTCTGCTGGTAGGTGGGGACGGCCTCCCTTTGGGGTAGGAGGACGAGGAGGCTTTGCTCGTTTGACCCTCTGCTCTGCCGTCTTCCAGGATCGCCGGCCTTCTCTGATCAGGCCGCTCCCTGGGACCTGAGGGGGAGGGTTGGCAGGCCCAGACGCCCGGGAGCTTCCTCCTCCTTTAGCCCAACTAGAGCCGCCCTCTGCCCTGCCTGACTCTTCTGAAGCTCAGAAAGGCTTCGAGTTAGCCCACGGACATCCGCTGGGGAGGGAAAGAGATTTATCCAAACAAGTAAACTGAGGAATAGCTTCTGTGCCCACCCGCCCCTCCTGCCTGCCCTCTGCCCCCGCTGCGAAAGGCGGGGAGTAATTCAAAGACTTTCTAAGTCCGCTTGCCATCCCCTCCTCTCCCCCCGGGGCCTCTGGACCCTGCTCCAGGCTCCTCTGGGCAGGCCGCGGTTCTCTGAGCCCTTTGGCCAGGCTCTCTCCCAGGGCCCTGCCAATGACTCCACAACGCCTCCTGAGGAAGCCCTGCTCGGGCTGACCACCGCAGGCCCTAAGAGAGAGCCCCCGGGCTGGCATCATGGGATCCCCGGGGGTCTGAGCTGCGGTAGAACCCAAGTGAGTTCCTGAGCGTGGACAAGAGAATCCAGAACCAGGAGAAGGTGGGCTGGGCAGGTGGCTAGAAAACAGCCGCTTGGCACATTCAGGGAGTGCCCAGCCCGAGGGAGGCGCCGCCCTTCCACCCATGAGGTGGGGCAGGATGGCAGGGGGAGGGGCCTAATGCCCCGGCACTCAGCCCTCTCCTTCCCGTGCCCATCCCCTGAAGGGAGACAAAAGAGGACCCTGGAAGGGACAGGGCAAAGGGGCCAGCCGAGGGGGAAGGAGGGGGAAGGCCAGGGAAACGGGGCAGGAAGGTGGAATCCCTATGCCCATCCGGGCCCCCAGGGCAGGGCTCCAGGGCAGGGCCCCCAGGGCAGGGCTCCAGGGCAGGGCCCCCAGGGCAGGGCTCCAGGGCAGGGCTCCGGGGCTCCCTTACCAGGCCCGAGGTCCCCTGGGCTGCACCATCAGCTCAGTAGCCCAAGCCCCAGGGATGGTGGGGAGCCCGGGGGCTGGGAGACTGGGCAGAAAGGAACAAGGAGGGGGTGTGCGTGTGTGTGATGGGGGCGCGGACAAAAACAGAGGAGAGCCGGCCTACCCCCAGGGGACCTCTTCTGTGCGCCCAGTGACTCCGGGCGGCTCCCAGCTCGGGCCTGGGCTCCATCCACCTGTAGTGGGACATCGGGAGGGAGAGCCGGGGGTCAGCCCAGGGAGGTGAGCGCACGCTGCAGCCCGGGGATGTGGGAGAGTCCCGAGCCTCCTCCGAGCCGGCCCAAGGGCCACTCCCTCCCCCCAGAGAAGGACTCCGCGGGCAGACCATCCCGCTCCCTCTCACCTTCCGCGGTGCGGAGCTTGGAACTGGCGGCGCTCACACGGGAGATCCAGCTGCGGCGCCTCCTTCCCCGCCCGGAGGATGGGATCAGGGCGGCTCCCGGACAGCCGCTCGCTGGCTCGGGGTGGAGCGGGGCGGGGGAGCGTCACGTGGTGCCAGTCCACTTGTCCGAGGCCCCGGGCCTCGGCTGCCCCTCCCGGCACTGGGTGCGGGGCGGGGCGGCATCAGCACCGCCTTTCGGAGCATCCCCGTTTCCCCGGACGGGCAAACCTCCCCGCCGGTGCATCAGTGTCGCCCCACCTTCCGGGGTCCGCGTCTCCCAAGCGCCTCGGGACACTCCTCTAGAGCCGAAATGGGGCCGAGGAAACTGAGGCACCGGCAAGTGAAATGGCCTGCCTGGGTCACGCGGCTACGACGTGTCCTCAAAGGGGGGCTCCCAGCAAGCACCTCCCAGAGCTTCCCCTCCCCCCCCCCCCCGAACCTTCAGGACTTCCCGACACATTCAGTTCCGTGCAATCCGGGGTCCCCCCAGGGCGTCCTGCTGCTCCCTTGGCTTTCTGGGGCCTGCGGGGGGCGCTGGAAGCCAGGGGATGGCCCGGGGCCCGCCGGGGTTCCCGAGGCAGCTCTCTGGTCTTTCGGGGCTCCGGTCCGAGGTTCGCGGGCCAGCTTCGGGACTCCGGCCCGGTCACTCCACGGCTGGGGCTGCGGCTTTTCCTTCTCTCCGTTGGGTTCGCTCTTGTGCCTCTGCCAGACTTCCTGGAAGTGGGCCAAGCTGGGGGTCGCCCCGGGCTGCTGCCCCGCCCCGTGCGCAAACCTACTGTGTGCGCGAAGAACCCACCAGCCCATGCTGTCACCCCGCCTCGGGGACCCCCTTTTCTGTACGGGGGGGCCCTGAGAGCCGCCCCAGCGTTTGCGGGGCTATTCAGTGGAGGAGAGTCGGAGCGCTTCCTGCGGGCTCCGGAGGGCAGAGCTCGGGCCGGGGCGGGATCGTGGCTTGGAGAAACTTGGCCCTCCGGAGAGTTTCCCAGGGCGGCCCGAGCTGCCAGGCAAGGGGTGGCTCCCTTCCCCGGGAAGCGCCTCGAGGAAACGCCGGATGGCTCCTTGGGGGCGCGGAGGACCTGCGGAGCCCCTTCCCTCTGGTGTCCGCCCGCCTCCCAGCCCCCACCCGGGGCTGCAGCCCGGAAAGCCGTCTGATGGGCTAAACTCCCGGAGCGCGGGGGGGGCGTGTCTGCTCCAGACTTCCCCCGGCTGGAAGGGGCTGATGGGAACAATTTGCTAACGTGCCCGAAGGCGGCAGAAGCAGGGAGGAAGCCGAGGACTTGGAGGGCTCTGGAAGAGACACTGAGGCTGAGAAATCCGAGCCACCCGCCCCGTTTAAGCCCGCCCCGCGGCTGCCAAACCATACCGGCAGGCCCGACTTTTTGCAGCTTTTGGATCCAAAGGCCGGAGGAACTGGCAAAGACAACCAACCACAGACGGCCATTTAGAGAAAGGGCTTCTCTGCCCGAGATTCCTTTCAGCCCTGAAGTGGTGATCTGTAACGGAGAGAGGCTGCAGACTTCCCGGCGCCATCACCGGCCCATAGAGATAGAGCCGGAAGACACCTTGGGAAGGTCTTCTATTCCCCAAACCCCATTTCCCAGAAAAAAGGAGGCTTGAGCAAAGAAGGCAAATGACTTGTCCAAGGTCAAACATGACAGTGCTAGCAATTCAAACCCAGCCCCTCAGAGTCCTCCCACAGCCCTTTCTCTGTTTTACTGCTCTTCAGCAGGAAAGGACTTTAGCGAAGCTTGGAAGAAAAAGAAGCCACGGGTCACCCTTCAGCACGAAGCCCTCAAAGGCAAAAGCTTCTTTGCTGTTGGGACTTGGGCTTGGACTCCAACTGATTAGGGGTGAATCCATAAACCGCTCATGAACATCGACATGTATGATGCTAAGCACTGTGCTGGATGCTGACAATGCCAAGGAAAAGCAGAGCTGGTCCCTGCCCGAAGGTCAGAATGGGTGGATGATTTAGACATAAAGGCTCCAGGCAGCTGGGTGGCTCAGTGATTGAGAGCCAGGCTTAGAGATGGGAGGTCCTGGGTTCAAATCTGGCCTCAGACACTTCCCAGCTGGGTGACCCTGGGCAAGTCACTTGACCCCCATGGCCCACCCTGACCACTCTTCCACCAAGGAGCCGATACACAGAAGTTGAGTTTAGAAAAAAATAGACATAAAGGAGAATAGAGGAACGTGGAATAGTTTCCGTGTCAGATGTATGGAGACGGGAGGAATTTATGACCAAATGAGCTCGAAAGCTTCGCAAGCTATACAATGAATCACTTTGTGCAAACTTAAACTAAAGTTTGTACAAACAGAACCAAAGCCATTGAGATTAGAAGAGAAACAACAAAAAGGGGGACATTTTATAGCAAATTTCCCTGCTAAAGGTCTCATTTCTCAGTAGAGAACTAAGTCAAACGTGGAAGCATACAAGTCCTTCTCCAAAGGCGAATGGTCGAAGGAGATGAAAAAGCAATTTTCAGATGAAGAAATCAAAACTATCAACATTCGCATGAAAAAGTGTTCTAAATCCCTTTTGATTAGAAAAATGCAAATTAAAGCCACTCAGAGACACGGCCTCCCATCTATCAGACTGGCCAATATGGCAGTAAAGGAAAATGATAAATGGTGGAGGGGATGTGGCAAAATTGGGACACTGGTGCATTGTTGGTGGAGTTGTGAACGGATCCAACCAATCTGGAGGGCAATTCGGAAAGCATATTCTTTGACCCAGTAACACAGCCGCTAGGTCTATACCCCAAAGAGATCAGAAAAAGGGGAAAGGACCTACCCGTACAAAAAGATTTACAGCTGTTCTTTTTGTGGTGCCAAAGAATTGGAAGCTAAAGGGATGTCCCTCCATTGGGCAGTGGCTGAGTAAATTGTACATGATTGGGATGGAATATTATTGTGCTGGAAGGAGTGCTGAACTGGAGGATTTCAGGGAGAGCTGGAAAGCCCTTCAGGGACAGATGCAGAGTGAAATAAGCAGACCCAGGAGAACACTGTATACAGTGGCAGCAATACTATACGATGACCATCTGTGAAAGACTTAGCTGCTCTCAGCAGTACAATAATCTGGAACAATTCCATAGGCCTTCTGACAAAGAATCTCCACCTCTAGAGTAAGAAGCTTTGCAGTTAGAATGCGGATCAAAGCTAACTATTTTTCACTTCAGTTTATCTGAGTTTTTATTTGGGAGTTTGGCTTCGACTGCGTGTCCTCTTTCAATAGTGAGCAATATGGAAGTAAGTTGTGCGTGACATTGTGGGAGAGTTTGCTATTACCTGGTTCTGGAGGGCACCCACTCAAAGGATTACCAGGCTCCGATGAATTTAAAAATAGAGGAATTTATTAAATGAAGGGAGGGGAGGCAAGCACAGGGGAAGTCTGCCTCTGGGACCACATGACCGGAAAGGAAGGCGGGGAGGGAGACAAACAAGGAGGACTGGGTGACATTCCCCTGGGAGATGCCTTGGTTTCTGGGCTAGAGCATAGTTATACATTGTTTGTGGCATGGGAAGCCCTGATGCTAAAGGTGGGTGAGTTGCCTAGCTCAGAGGATCCAGTGGTGTTTGAGATGCAAAGGGAAAGCGCACATCTGTGCTAATGCCCTCCTCATCGCCCTCATAAAACCAGGGGAAATGCATCTCCCACAGAAGGAAATGCATCTCTCGGAGGATCCTTTGTTTATGCAGTTGACTCTTTGGTTGCACCAGGGCCAGCTTTCTTCTGCTACTTGCATTCCTGGGGCCCAGGATCAAGGAATTCTTCACTTACTTTTTCTGACCTGAGATTCCCCTAGAAACTTGGGTCCTGCACCCCCATTCCAATAATACATGTATAGCCCAGATTAAATTGCTTACCGTCTCTGGGAGAGGGGAGGGAAGGGTGGAGGGGGGACAATTTGGAGCTTATCATTTTGGGAGACGTATGTTGAAAATTGTTATTATATTATTATATTATAATTGGGAAATTATAATTATATTATATATTATATATAATTATATTACATATGTTATATACATATAATTGGGAAATTATAACTGGGAAAATAAAATATTAAAAAAAAATTTAAAATACAGTTAAAGAAAAATAAAAAATAGTCCCTGCCCTCCAGGAGTTTACAGTCTAAGGCAGTGATTCCCAAAGTGGGCGCTACTGCCCCCTGGTGGGTGCTGCAGCGATCCAGGGAGTTGGTGATGACCACAGGTGCATTTGGGGGCAGTAAGGGGGCAGTGATCCTATGTGACAGGGGGCACTAAGTCATATTTTTTCTGGAAAGGGGGCGGTAGGCCAAAAAATTTGGGAACCACTGGTCTAAGGGGAGATCCAGCATACAGCTAAATAAATGTATACAGAATACATACAAAATAAATACAAGGTAATTTTTTTTTTCTGGGATGTGGATGGGAGAGGAGAGGTACTAATTGCTGGAGAAGGGATCAGGAAAGGCTTCTTGTGGAAGGCATCACTGGAGGGGAGTTTTAAGGGAAATGAACCCCTTATATGTATTATAGGAGAAAAAAATCTACATTTTGGGTTCACGTGGTAGGATGTCCCAGGATAACCAAGGAATTTGGGACAGTGAAATTCTCCTTTGAGTAACTGATATCACGTTGGCTCCCCTTTGACTTCTATTGGAAAGGTGTCAAACAGTCTTCCCTTAGCACTTTTATTCCATGAGTCAGGTTTAGTCAGGTGAAGTTAATATTAACCGAAGACAGACGTTCAGTTAGCCAAAAGTTGCAAGGGAGGTGACGCAGAGGATTGAATAATAAAAACCAATGAAAGGAAATCAAAAATAAAAAATTCCCATTAAATAAGAAGTGGAGGTGAGGAGGAAGTGCATTCTAGGCATGGAGAACAGTGAGTGAGAAGGCATGGAGGTGGGACATGGAATATCCTCTATATTTTTTTTAATTTTTATATAATTTTAAACCCTTACCTTCCATCTTGGCATCAATACTGTGTATTGGCGCCAAGGCAGAAGAGTGGGAAGGGCCAGGCAATGGGGGTCAAGTGACTTGCCCAGGATCACACAGCTGGGAAGTGTCTGAGGTCAGATTTGAACCTAGGACCTCCCATCTCTAGGCCTGGCTCTCCATCCACTGAGCCACCCAGCTGCTCCCAGAACATCCTATATATGAGGAACTTTAAGGATGGGAGAAATTCAAATGAAGTCTATTTTGTAATTGCTTCTCTATTGTATTGATTTAATGCCATAATTGATTCTGTGTTTTCTTTTTCTTTAAACCTTTGCTTTCAGTCTTAGAATGTGTATTGGCTCCCAGGCAGAAGATCAGGAAGGGCTAGACAGTGGGGATTAACTGACTTCCCCAGGGCCACATCTAGGAAGTGTCTGAGGCCAGATTTGAACCCTCCTGGCTCTAGCCCTGGCTCTCAATCCACTGGCTCAGCTAGCTACATTCTTAAGTCCCCTTTTTATGTCCTTTAGTAAATTCAGGAATTTAGCTTTCCCCTCTGAGCTGGGTTAAGGGTCAGCCTGAGCATTCGTGGTTTTAAGGAGAAGGAAAGGCTCATCTCCATCGATCCCATCGTCTCTTGAGCATATGCCAAGAAATCAGGGGCTATATTGAAACCCTAAAGCTGGCTCTAATGGACACCTTGTCTCTGAACTGTCCTTACACCATTAAGGAAAGCTGTTATCTCACCGACAACCCTTTTGGGTGCCAAGGAGTCTGCTGACTGATCCACGAGCAAAGGTTACAGATGCCCTAAACCAGTCATCAACGGAGCCCTCAATGACAGAAGAGGTGGCCACTAACCTCCTGTGGGCACTACCCTAAATTCCTAAACACTGTCCTAGCCTAAATGTTCCTGCCCTCACCATGATGTCTGCCCTCCCTCCGGTCACGTTGCTCCTTCCAATCCTGCCCCCGCTCATCGTTGACTCTGGCCTAGCTCAAGTAGCCATTCAGCCAATTTGCCGATAATTTTGTGCTTTATTAGTCATTCGATAGCTTGGAATTCTGTACCTCGGGCTACTTTCATTCACTTCCACCTTTACAAGCGCCAGCTCGATAGGCTACACGGAGGGGACAGAAGAGTGATGAGGCCCGAGGCTGGTAGGAATAATCTACAAGCCAGCAGAGTCAAGTCAGGTTTCCCAGGCCACGCTGTAGGGAGGAGGGCATGGCTAGACTACAGCCCACCTGAAAAACAGTCTTGTGGTTTTAGGGGACTCCAAGATGGACATACATCAATAACGTGTGTTGATGCACTCAGGACTAAGAAGGGGATCGCCCCACAATGTCTTCCCTTGGCAAACCTCCCTGGAATACTGTTTGTTTTTCATTTTTTAAACCCTTAACTTCTGTGTATTGGCTCCTTAGTGGAAGAGTGGTGAGGGTGGGCCATGAGGGTCAAGTGACTTGCCCAGGGTCACACAGCTGGGAAGTGTCTGAGGCCAGATTTGAACCCAGGACCTCCCGTCTCTAGGCCTGACTCTATCCACTGAGCTACCCAGCTGCCTCCAGGAATATACATTTAGAGAGATTTAGGTTGGGGGCAAGGGGAAATGCCCCTGAGTCAAAGAGCTTGAGAACCTCTTGTTGGAGGTGCCACAGAGGGGATGCCCGGCATTCTGTGACACTGAAGAAACAAGCAAGAACTGTGGGGCCCTTCACTTTCCACATCTCCCAGGGTTCCATGCAGCGAGAAAGGTGTGATGGGACGGAGGACATGGTCTGCCGGAGCCTTCCCAGCCTTCCCATTCTGTTCGGTCTTTCTCATCTGTCTGGACAGAATTCTCTGGGCCGGGTCTAGAGGAGGAAGCCGGTCTGGGAGACAATTTGTTGTTTGGGGGGCGGTCCGGGTCGCCCCTTCATGACCCCATTGGCAGAGATGCTAGCGTGGTTTGTCACTTTCTTCTGCAGCTCATTTTACACGCTAGGAGACTGAGGCAAGCAGGATTGAGTGACTTGGCCAGGGCCACACAGCGATAAGTGTCTAAGGCTGGATGTGCACCGAAGAAGACGAGTCTTCCTCTCTCTGGCCTGGGTGCTGTCTCTCCTGTGCCAGCATTGCCCCGCCTGTGAGGCAGCAGGCGCTGCTGCTCTCGGGCACCTTTTGGGGCAGTCATCGGACGGTGGCGCTTTCCCCAAACGGAGCGTCTTTCTGTCTTCTTCAGCTGCACGGTGGATGGAGCCTGACAAACCCCGAAAGGGAGGCTTTCTCCAGGGCTAGACTCGAATTCAGGCCCGAGGCGTTCCTTAGGGCGTCTCCACTTCCTTCCCCCGAGGTGTCTGAGGCCAGGGTGGGGTACAAAGCTCAGACCGGCAGGGCCGGAGTCTGGAAGACCTCCTCGAATCCCGCACCTGCCACAGACTAGCCCAATGTGGGCAAAGCACCGCATCCCTCTCGGCCTACTGCCGTCTGCTCTGGAACCTCCCTGGCGAGGATCGGGGGACCCCTGGAGGAGATCCCCGCGGATTGCGAAGGGCAGTACAGCAAGGCTGCGATGAGCCTCCGTCAACACCAGGGGGCGTCCGAGCTCCTTGTTTCTCTATCGGGTTCTCCCTGGCCTGGCCGGGGATCCAGCGTGGGGCGCGCCTCCATCCTCCGCTAAAGCTCCCGGCTCGGTGGGCCCCGTCTAGGCGGTCGGGTCGCCAGTGTTTCTCCGAAGGCCACGTACAAGCCATAATGAATGAAAGCTTTTATTCGGTGTAGACCCGGGGCGAAGCGCATTGAAAGAAGCCTTTCTGGGCTCAGTTACGGAGAAACGAATTCTGACCGGGGGCTCCGGCCGAGGCAGGATTCCGCCTCCCCCCCCAACCCCCTCCTCCGAGCAGTCCCGAGGCTGACCTCTCCGGAAGGAGCCCGGGGGGAAGATCTCAGCCCTGCCGCGCCTGGGACTGCGGCGGCCCCTTCCGGGGCTTCGCTCGGACACTCGCTCCGCCAATAAAATGGGTTCGTCCTTCCCAGCCATCCTCATAGCGACCTTCCGTCACTGTATCCCCTCGGAGGAGGAAGCTGCCAGGCAGTGGGGAATGGCTGAGCTCGGTGGATGGAAAGTCAGGCCTAGAGACGGGAGGTCCTGGGTTCAAATCTAGCCTCAGACACTTCCCAGCTGGGTGACCCTGGACAAGTCACTTGACCCCCATGGCCCACCCAGGAGCCACTCTTCCACGTAGGAGCCAATACACAGAAGTGAAGGGTTTAAAAAAAAAATCTATTTCCATGTTGTTCCCATTTGTAGTAGAGGATCCTTTAACAGCAAAACCCTAATCCCATCCCCATTGGCACTCTTTTCTTTAAATGAAAATGTTCATTATCTCTTCCCTCCCCACCTCAGATGCTCCCATCTTTGTCCCTTCCCTACTGCTGTAGAAAGCAACTTCACCTTCCCAGGCTCTGCAGCTCACAATCCCACAATCCCTCTGGATTCCTCCGCCCCCCCCCCCCAATATCCAATCTGTGCACAAGACCTGCCTATATCCTCTTCGCAGCATCTCTTGACTATTCCTCCTTCTCTGCCCTGCTGTTGCTACCACTCTCGTGCAGGCCCGCATCATTTCCCACCTGGTCCACCGCAAGAGCCTTCTGGCAGGTCTGCCGGCCTCCAGCCGCCCCCCCTTCCTTCCCTTCCCCCCCCCCCCCATTCCAGTCCATTTTCCATTCAGCCACTAAAACGATTTCCTAAAATGGAGGTGTGGTGGTGCCCTCTCCCTGCTATAAACTCTGGGGGCTTCCTCTGGCCTCTCCTGCCCAGCCAGGCTCCTTCTGTCTTACTCAGCACAAGCCCTTCAATCCAGTTATTCAGGCTTCCTGGCTGGTCCAGGAGGAAGACTTTGACCTCTCAGCTTCAGGCATTTCCCTCTCAAATGAAAATTTGGAATCCTGTCAAACAGGAAGTTGTTCACCCAGGAAGCATGGTCTGAGCATCGACTGTGCCCAGAGCCTTATGATGACTCCTACCTATTGCTGATGCTCTTAAGCAAAGTCATATTCCTAAGCCCCTTAGTAGAGGGCATGGCTCGCATGGCTCGCATTCAGCCATTTCAGTTGGGTCTGACTCTTCATGACCACATTTAGGATTTTGGGGCAAACATTCCTGAGTGGTTTGCCATTTCCTTCTGCAGCTCATTTTACAAATGAAGAAACTGAGGCAAACAGGGTTTAGTGATTTGCTCAGGATTTCATAGCTATTAACTATATGAGGCTTGATTTGAACCCGGGTCCTCTTGCCTCTAGGTTTGGTGCTTTATCCTTTGCATTATCTACCCACTTGGTTCATAGGAGGCTTTATATAACTAAATGCTTATTCCCTTCCTTGTATCCTAACTTTGGGGCAAAGTCTCATATTCTTTAATATGAGCCTATATAAGCCCCCTTGGGGCTTGCTATATCTATCAGTGTATCGGTCACATCACCCACTAGGGGAGGAGCTGAGGGAAGAGCCAGTTAATATTAGCGATTCACTGTGAGATGACCAAGGAAAGCCGAGTGCCATGGACACCCCATGACACTTCCTGCCTTAGGGACTGGCTGATTCTAGTGATCTTCCCCATCACATAAGCAATGACGAGGAGCTGAGGCTACCTACTCACCATTCTGTATGTGGAAGCCACAACCTCTTAGAAGAGAGTGAGATCACTGTCACCAGAAGATTCAAATGTTACAGAGAAGACTGTGGTTCTGTGCGTGCGTGCGTGCGTGCGTGTGTGTGTGTGTGTGTGTGTGTGCACACTCAAGTGTCCATGTCTGTTATATGTTGTGTTTATAGGTGTGTGCTGTGCATTTGTGTTGCGGGTGTGAGAGAGATGGTGTGGTCCCTTCCCCTGCTTTGGTCTCTTAGAGTGCTGCCTGGCACTTAACACCCCTACGATAATACTTTCCTCCATACAGAAGTGAGTCATACAGAGCGAAAGAGAGACTGGAATTGAGTCACCGACACAGAGAAACCTGGAGTCTGAGACCTGGAGAAACAACCTGAAAACAAGAGAAGATGCTGAACCGCAGCCTTGGCCTTTGGAGGCAGAGAGGTACAGGCATCCCTTCCACAGAGAAGGTTAAGGGTGTTGCACCCTCCCATTTCCCAGGGTGCCAGAAGATCCCCATAACGTTTTTTGGTCCTCCGTTTCCAAGAAAGAGTCTGGATTTTTACCTTTTACCTTTTATGGGGTGTTTAGAGCCCCTTATTGTAACCTGTAGGTGACTGTTCACATTTCCTGCATTTTTGTGTCATCTGCTGGCTTTAGCCTTTTTGAAAACTTGAATTTATATGAGGGGGAAGGGAAAGGAGCAGCAGGTGGGAATAAAGGGGCAGAAGAAGTAGGCGAGCTGGAGGCTCCTTGGCAGAGGGAAGGGAAGGAGACCTCGGGGCTGAGAAGAAGACAAGATTGGGAAAGGGCCCATGGAACCTTTAGGAGGAGTCTGAGCCCTGACTCTATCCCTTCATTTGCAGCGATTTACATGGAGAGGGCAGAGAGCCACCCGGCCTGAGAGGGTATCTTTCCTCTTCCTCTCCTCACTGAAGGGTCAGTGGCATTTGCTGAAATGGCCCTTCTCTGGACTTGTGACACATGGGTGTCTGGGCCTCCCTCTCCAAGTAAATTCTGGCGCTTCTGTGAATTTAATATAAACTGTACCCCGTATTTCTTTTGAAAACCCACTTTGGTTGGTATCAGGCCCACCCTTTGACTGGGTGCACACGGTTACTGGCGGGAGTGATAATGACTTACAAGTCATGATCATGTGAGACACTTGGCCTGGGCTTCTTGACAGGCCATTCTGATGGAGGAGAGTCCCCCTCTAAGGCCCCTGGTCACCGAGGCTCCTCTGGGTGGCCTTCTGGTCCCTGTAGCCTCTTACAGGAATCAGTCTGAGATCAAGTGCATTATAAAATAGATTCACACCCCTAGGAGCCATGTAGTAACTCCCTCCTGCCTGAGATGGCAGCACACACACAGAAGCCTACTCTAACAATACCCATCCTTGAAGTCAGAGCTGGGGGATTCTCCTGCGATGACATTCTTTAATCTGGTTACATGCACAAACTTTTGCCTGGGACTAAATTCTTACTAGAAGTCACAATATTACATATTTTTAATTCTAAAAAGCATACTCCAAGCATCAAGTAGGCTCTTAACAATTGATTTTCTGGTTAGCTAGTTTCTTGGGAAGTCCGACATCTCAAGGGCTGGCCTTTGACCCAGCCTGAGGTCAAGTCTGTCCAAACAGAGAGAGCCAGAAGGAGAAGAGAAGGGCCTGAGGAAGTGAGAAGGCCTTCTTTGGGCTTCTGGGGCTCTTGGGCCCGACACTCTTCCTAGAATGACTGCTAAGCCAGATGAGTTAGGTGTGGCCAGGTGATTTTGTGACTCTCTCTCTTCTGCTCCAGCTGATGAGGAAATTCAGGCTGAAGTCCAGACAGCTACCCAGCGTCCAGTTCCCTCCCTGCCCCAGACTGTGGGCAGCAAGGTTAGTCTCCTCTCCTCAGCCTGAGGACCAGCTCCCTCCCTGTTCCACATAGGCTGCCGAAGGCCAGATGTAGAATATAAAATGCATGTGCCCTCAATGCTGGGGGCCCAGGGTGGGAGAAATGATCTCCCTTTGGGTCCATGTGTAATAAAAATCTTTCCTTTCTCATTCTGAGTGCTGTTTCCTGTGCCTGCCTGGTAATTTTTTTCTATAACACAACTTTTACTAGTAAATAATTTTAAATGATGATCCAGTCTCCAGAGAATTTTAATCATAACAATATGACAACTACAAATTGGGAGACTCAACCTTTCTTGCCTTATTTTTCTCAGCTTGTCCTTGTTACAGAAGAGTGACTTACAGTAGAGCAGATTTTTTTTTTTTACTGAGTTCCAGGTTCCTGAGAAGCTGAACTCATCAAGGAGAAGCTTTGGGGAAGATAACTTTTTTATGTATATTTCCCAGCTATTTTTCTATCTTTTTGGTGAGTGAATGTTACAATTGAGAGAGCAATCCCAGTCCAAAATCCTCCAAGCCCCAGATTCAGGCTGAAAATCTCCCAGACAGGAAGTTCAGGACCCTGTATAATCCTTTTACCATGTCACTTCCTGTCCCTTCCTCCACTTTATAGGAGCCAATTGCAGTCTTTAAATTTGCTTAGCATTGCCCAGAGGGTGGTTGGTGGTCTCTGGGTTTTCAACCACTTTTTTTTTTTTTTTTAAACCCTTGTACTTCGGTGTATTGTCTCATAGGTGGAAGATTGGTAAGGGTGGGCAATGGGGGTCAAGTGACTTGCCCAGGGTCACACAGCTGGGAAGTGTCTGAGGCCGGGTTTGAACCTAGGACCTCCTGTCTCTAGGCCTGGCTCTCACTCCACTGAGCTACCCAGCTGCCCCTTTTTCAACCACTTTTAATAAGTGGCTTGTGGACCTCCCCCACTTAGTGTTAAGTAGGGGTGTTTTCAATTTTTTTTTTTTTTAAACCCTTAACTTCTGTGTATTGACTTTATAGGTGGAAGATTGGTAAGGGTAGGCAATGGGGGTCAAGTGACTTGCCCAGGGTCACACAGCTGGGAAGTGGCTGAGGCCGGATTTGAACCTAGGACCTCCCGTCTCTAGGCCTGGCTCTCAATCCACTGAGCTACCCAGCTGCCCCCATGTTTTCAATTTTTGTTGATTAATTTAAAAATAGGCAAGGGGAGAGTTAGTCCTATCTTCACAGGACCTTGGAGTCTGAGGATGAGGTCTACTCCTTTTCACACCCTGATGTTTTGATGACAATTATTCCAGTCTGTTCAACTCCCCCTAGAAAAGAGCTTCATGTGAACCTTAAGGTTGGGAACACTTATGATTGTCTCCTGGACACTGGAGCATCCAGATCAGTGTTAGTGTGCAAATCTGATTCTGAATGCAATTCCATTGGTTCTTTAAATGTGGTAGGAGTGTCCGGGAAGCCTCAAAATGTTAGTATGCTTTCTCCTAGCATTGTGTCCATGGGCCCTTTATTGGTAGAACATTCATCCCCCCTAATGCTTGATTCACCTACAAATGTATTAGGGAGAGATCACGTATGTAAACTAAGAGCCATAATATCACATTCTCTAGATGGCTCTTTGTTCCCTGAGGACTCTAACTTTGTTCCCTGTCCTTCTTGGTGTAATTCAAGAGATAACAGCCCCTTCCTTTGAAATTCCAGCGGATATCCACCTTTGTGGGGGTGGTGAAAGGCTGTGCCAAAGCGGGAGAGCTGTCTAGGGTGGGGGAGGATCAGGGAAGTGACTTTTGCAGAGTTCTGAGGTTGGCCTTTTCTGATTCAGCCTATAAGATATTGGACTCTAAGATATCCCTATTTGGCTCGAACTCCAGCTTGCTATCCCCATGATGGAAGAGAAATCTGATCAGACTTTGATCCTCTTTTTTTTTTTTTTGGCTTGGAAACGTTCTTTAGTCATGGCAGATGGTAGGTAACTGCAATATTGTGGCAACTAACAACTAACCTTCATGCTCGTGGGATATAATCTACCTCCACTAGACCTTGGCTATGTGTCAGGAGCTTGTTATGATTTTAATCTATGTCTCTCTCTCTACACATATTTATTTTCTCCCCTCTTGGTTTTGGGAAGGGAGAGCCACATGTTATTGAATGCATTCTTAAGTCAATAATCTTGTCATTCATCCTTTACCAAGTCAATTGTCTGCTGTCAATGACTATTCACTATATCAGAACATTATTTTGTGTCAGGTTCTGTTAAGATTAGATCTCTGTCTTCCTGAGATGGGTGATTGTGAAGTTATCCTAAGATCTTCTAAAAGCAATTTTAAGGAAAGATATTGCCAATAACCTGGACTAGGGAAGCAGATCTCCTGCTGTGATTCATGATTCCGGATGGACTAAAGAGATGGCAGCAATAGAAGATGTCTCCAGAAATTAAAAAAAACAAACCCTACATCATGAGACTCTCATTTGGATATGATGAACTGAACTGTGGCGGGTTGGGCCCTCCATCTGCTGTTGTTCTTCCCAAGCACCGTTATTTTTTCTTGGTTGTAAAAGCCTCGTGCCAAAAAAGGAGAATGCCTCCTGGTGGTTCCTTGTCAATGTGCCTGTCGATCATTTTTTAAATATGTTAAGAAACACCCCAAATGGAGTTAGACCTCCATGAAATGTATGACAATCCTGAAACATATAGACATTTGATATGGGATGATTCTTTTTTTTTATTTATTTAAATTAATTTAAGTTTAATTTAAAACCCTCACCTTCTGTCTTGGAGTCAATACTGTGTATTAGCTCCAAGGCAGAAGAGCGGTAAGGGCTAGGCAATGGGGGTTAAGTGACTCGCCCAGGGTCACACAGCTGGGACGTGTCTGAGGCCAGATTTGAACCCAGGACCTCTCATCTCTAGGCCTGGCTCTCCATCCACTGAACTACTCAGCTACCCCCTGGGATGGTTCTTTGAGGAGATGAGCACAGTTCATCTCTTAGAGAATCACAGGGGGGATTGAGGGAATTAAATAGAAATCGGACCCCTTATTCCTTTGAAAATCCATTGCTCCCCCCTTTGCCTGGGGAGCACATTGTGCTCTGGGAGCATGCCAGCGGCCTCATGGCTTCCTGGCATCCTGGAAGAAGCTGGCCCCTGGTCCCATGGCACTCTTGGCATCTGGAAGACTAGCCCTTGACCTGGAAGGAGATCCAGAGAGATCCAGAAGGGGTGCCCCCATGCCTTTATAAGGGAGGGGACTGAGGAAGTGAAGTCTTTTTTGGGCTTTTTGGCTCCTTGGAGACAAGCTCTGCAAACTCACACTGGTTAGGTGTGGCCAGCTGACTTTGGGATTCTCTCTTACTCCAACTCCTACTAATGAACTATAGAATACATGAAGAATGCAATATAAACTATAACACACTATAATTATAATAATGAAATAGAATGAAACACTATAAGACCATAACATATAACCAATAGAATATAAAATTCTATAATATAGACTAAATAATATAAATAATTATCAATTAATAGACAGTCTCCAAGGAATTTCTATCAGAACGGTCAGCATTAGGCCTGCCGTCAGAAAGGTCTGAGTTCAAATCCAGTTTCAGGGACCGCCTAGCTTTGGGGGCCACGGGCAGTGCCTGAACCGTTACCTGCCTCAGTTTCCTGAACTGTAAGATGGGCCCGATGAGCGCATGTGCCCCCCTCTCCGCCCCCGGGGATACCGTGAGGGTTCCGGGAGATCTGTGCAGAGTTCTTCGAAGAGATGCTCGCTCCTGGCTGGGCGTTCGGGGCCTGGGCACCAAGCCAAGGGCAGGGCAGGAGGTGGAGGCCCGGCTCTGCCCCAGGAGGGCGCCGCCCCTGCGGCCGGGTTCAGAAGGACGTCTCCCAGGTGGTGGTGTGGGAGGCGTCCCTCTCGTCGCCCTCCAGGTCCTGCTCGTCGGTCAGGGCCCTCTGGAGCACCCGCCGGAGCGGCTCCCTCCCCCTCCTGCCCCTGCGGCGGCGGCGGTTCAGGGCGAAGTAGAGGACGGGGTTGGCGCTGCAGTTCAAGTTGGCCAGGAGCGTGGGCAGCCAGAGGGGAACGAGGACGTCTATGCCGAAGGTCTCCAGGAAATGCTCGATGTCGGGGGCCAGGCCGAAGAGCAGGAACACGAGGGCCATGATGAGGGCCAGGCGGTAGAGCCTGGGCGGCCGCCGCCGGCGCCGGCCGCTGCACTGGACCTTCAGCACGATGGCGAGGCTGGCCAGGAAGAGCAGGGCGGTGAAGAGGAAGAAGTGGACCATCTGGCCGATGATGATGGGGTTGCAGAAATGGCTGTCCTGGTCGCTGAGGCAGAACAGAAAGTGCCCCCCCAGCAGCAGGCAGGCCAGAACCCAGAGGCCGCCGCACACCACCGTCGACGTGTGCTGGGGCCGCCGGCGCCGGTAGCCGCGCGGGCAGAGCGCCGAGAGGCAGAGCTCGGCGCAGGTGGCCGCCCGCAGGCTCAGGGCGGCGGAGTAGGCCATTTCGGTGATGTCGTTCACGCCCATCCAGGCGGGGGAGCGCTCGAAGTAGTCTAGCAGGTCCCCCAAGCAGAGCACCGAGTGGCCGCACAGGAAGAGGGCTTCGGCCGCGGCCAGGTTGAGCACGTAGACGGAGACGGGGTTCCTGCGGATGAGGAAGCCCAGCAGCCACAGGACCAGGAGGTTCCCCAGCAGGCCGAGCAGCGCGACGAGCAGAACGACGCCCCCCAGCCACTTGTACAGCGTGAAGCCTTCGGCGGGGCTGCTGCGGTCCGGGACGGAGAACTCGGCCATGCCCGGCGGCTCCTCCGAGGCTGCCAGAGCGACCCTCCGCGCGGGCGCCGCCAGGGGGCGCCCCAGGGCCCGGCACGAAGGGCGGAGGAAGCTCGACCGCTACGGGCCGCGGCGCGCCTCTCAATCGCTCGCGAGGGCCTTTAGACGGCGTTCAGGCCAGTGCCGGGCCCGTTGGCTCTCTTTGACCCAACGTGGAGTTCTCTGGGGCGAGACACCGGCGAGCCGGGCCATTTCCTTCTCCAGGTCGCTTGACAGAGGAGGAAACGGAGGCGGACGGGGCCCACCGTAAGGGGCTGAGGGCTCGCCTGAAGCCGTGCGGGTGAGGCTTTCGGACACCAGGCCCAGCCCGCGATCTGCTGGGAAAACCAGCCCCCACTTCCTCCCCGCCCCGCTCAGGCCCCCCAGACTGGCTCCGCCCGCCTTTGACCAAACGGAGGCCTTCCGGAGAGCCGACCGTGAATTAATAACCCGCCGCGGTTACCGGGAGGCAAGGCTCGAGCGCCAGCCCAGAGAAAGGCTGAAAAAAGCAGCCTGGCGAGGAGGCAAGAATGGGGGAGGGGGGGCGGGGGCGGCTCTCTTGCTGTTTGGGCCCCTCCA
This sequence comes from Gracilinanus agilis, assembly GCF_016433145.1. Classification (NCBI taxonomy): domain Eukaryota; kingdom Metazoa; phylum Chordata; class Mammalia; order Didelphimorphia; family Didelphidae; genus Gracilinanus; species Gracilinanus agilis. Next base: position 296,101,719 of record NC_058135.1, on the reverse strand, counting down.
TGACCCCTTTTGGGGTTTTCCTGGCAAAGTTGCTAGAGGGCTTTGCCATTTTCTACATGGACCACCGATGAGGCAGAAAGGATCCAATGACTTGGGTAGGATCACACTGAGGAGGCTGGACTTGAACTCGCAAAGGTGAGTCTTCTTCACTCCCAGCCCAGCCCAGGCCTGCCCTCTAGCTACTGCGCCACCTTGCTGTCCCAGCTATATGCTCAGCATCTACCTAGTAGGCACTTCATAAATGTCTGCTTCCTTCTCCCCTTTCCTTCTTTCTCCTGTCATGGCCTGAGAGTGGGGAATAGAAATGAGCCTCCAGCAGATGCTTCTCCTTTCTGAAAGTCTGACCAGGCTTCAAACCATTCTCCATTGCCCCCTCCCGTCTGCTCTTCCTTTAGACTGTGGAAGACTACATGGGGTTTGGGGATCCTTCTGTAACTCGTGTGGACAGCCCTATAGGACAGGCTAAATCGTTTGATTCAATACGACAGACTTTTATTGATTTGTTCATGAAGGTAGGCAAGCCTGCGATTATTTGTCCATTTACTCCTTCATTCATAAATCGATCCACTTTGTTCATACTTAAACATTTCTATCCATAATTTTTTTCTTTTAGATAACTTTTGTTGTTCAATATGGCGCCCCCCCAAATTAAATTTTTTAAACTTTATTTAAAGTATTTTTCCACAGTTCCATGATTCATGTTTTTTTTCCCTTCCTTCTTCCCTCTCCCCTCCCGGAGCCAACAAGCCATTCCACTGGGTTATCCATGTGTTATCGCTCAATACCTATTTCCATATTATTCATTTTGGTAATAGAGTGATCTTTTAAAAACCGAAAACCCCAAATCCTATACCATATAAACAAGTGGTAAAGCCTGCTTTTCTTCTTCGATTCTGCTCCCACAGTTCTTTCTCTAGATGTGGAGCTTCTTTCTCCAAAGCCCCTCAGGGTTGTTCTGGATCATCGCATTGCTATTAGTAGCAAAGTCAATTACCTTTGATCACCCCACAACGTCTCACTTTCTGTGTACAACATTCTCCTGGTTCTGCCCATTTTGTTCCGCATCAGTTCATGGAGGTCGTTCCAATTCACATGGAGTTCCTCCAGTTCATCATTCCTTTCAGCACAATAGTATTCCGTCCTCATCAGACACCACAATGTGTTCAGCCATTCCCTCATCGATGGACACCACCTCATTTTTCAGGGATTTTTTGCCACCACAAAGTGTGACTATGAATATTTTTGTACAAACATTTCCCCTTATTATCTTTTTGGGTATTGCTGGATCAAAGAGCAGGCACAGAATTAATTTTTTTAATGAATGAATGAAGGAGAAAGAGGAAAAAATGCTTTTATACAACTATAATGTGAACCAACTCCCAGTGTATGCACACTATTCCATACTCAGTCATCCATGTTTGAAAAGGAGAGGAAATGACATAATCTTTTGATTTTTTTTTTCCTGTGCCAAATTGCAACAAACATTTGCTTAATACTTCCTGTTTGGAGATGCTGGTCCCAGAATAACTATCACCGCCTGGCTTGGTGCTAGGAATATAAAGACAAAGAACCTATTCCTGCCCTGAAGTAGCTGGTAGTCTACAGAGGGGATATGGAGAGGGAAGGAGCATATGGCACCAGGGGCTCACCGTAGGACAAACCAGGTCACCGACCAGCCCAGAACGTGACACGGCAGGCGTCAGGATTGTTTGTTTTTTCCCCTATTCCTTCAGGTCCCTTTTATTGACAAATGATGTGCCTTTGGAACTGATGAGCAAGGCAGAAATGGGGCATTTCTCCAGTCTGAGAAGAGAAGAAAAGTCAAGGAGTCATGATGGCCATTCATTCCGAGCCAGAGGTTTGGGAGGACAGAGTGGGGACAAGAATGTTGACATCCTCGGTCAATAGGGATCACTGAGGTATTCAAAGCAAAACTCCCTCTCATTTCTAGGGATCATGTTGATTTTTTTTACATGTGATTAGGAAATATTTAGTGAAATAAGTAAATAAATAATCATAAAAAATTCTTAAATGAAACTGCCCAAGTCTCTTAGAACCAGAGGACAAAGTAGTGGTAGTGATCAACTCTATCATCATTTTATTTTATTTTTTTAAACCCTTAACTTCTGTGCATTGGCTCCTTGGTGGAAGAGTGGTAAGGGTGGGCAATGGGGGTCAAGTGACTTGCCCAGGGTCACCCAGCTGGGAAGTGTCTGAGGCCAGATTTGAACCCAAGACCTCCCATCTCTAGGCCTGACTTTCAATCCACTGAGCTACCCAGCTGCCCTGTGATCACCTCTAGATAGAAACCTCCAAATAAAAATTCCAGGACCGTTATGGAGCTTCTAGGTCAAAGGGGAAAACAACCCTGAAAATGCCAAAGATGGAAGAATCCAAGTATTGAGAAGCCACAGTTGGGATGACACATGATTTAGCAGCCACCCCTACAAGGAGTGGAGAACTGGAAATACAAAATGCTGAGAAGCAAAGGGCAGAGGCTTACAGTCTTAAGTAATTTACCCAGCAAAACTGAGTATAATCCTGCAAGGGGAAAAAGAGATTTTTAATGAAATAGAGGACTTCCATACTAGGCCCCGACAGTGAAGGGGCGGCGAGAAAAATAGAGTTCCAGGCCTCCCGAGAACCAGCTCGAGCAAACAAGAGTGAAAGATTCACACACACACACACACACACACAGATGGACAGGCAGGAGTTCCAATGATAGATTGATAGGCCCGAGCAGAACAAGGAGTCTGCCACAAGTTCAAATTATATTGAGAATCCATTCCTATATATATATATATATAAAAGTTTTCTCTAACAAATAAAAAGAACATGACCGCATCGTTGACCAATCATAAGCTCTTAAGCATTACGTCATTCTTAGGGGTGTAACTTTCTCACAGAAAATTGTTTATGAAAAGACTTTAACCAAAACATTTGTAAGGCATTTACACAAACTCCAGCAACTGAGGAATATTGACAGTAACTTGAGGAGGGTGCACAGGAATTAGGGCAAAAGAGAGTCTGGCTCATTTGGCCATGACATTACAGAAGCTTCTTTGGTCAGTAAAACAATGACCAACTCAAGGATTATTATGAAGGGAGCTTTCGGGAGGTGTCTTGTTTTGGCTATAGCTAGACAGTACTTTTTGAGCTACTATTCTGAGATTCTGGCCCTGCCAAAGAAATCTTCAAGCAAGCTCATAAACATGTCTTTAAGGCAGCTTTTCCTCAGTGGATCCAATTTGTCTTTAGGTTTATTCATATATCCTCACACTTCCAAGCAATTCTGATTAAAAAATAGACCTGGGCTCTTTAGAAACTCTGGAGTTCAAACATGGGAGTCAAGAGAAAAAAGTTAATAGGGATGAGTAATAAAGGACCAAACCAGGAAGAGTTGCTTAATTCTATTGCAGAGATGACAGATGTGTCTCCTCTGAATCCTAACATCATCAGTAGACATGGAGTGACTCGAATAAGACAAAGACTGAAGAAAACGGGGAGGTGTTGCTTAGAGAAGAAGAAACTCAGGGAAGATGAAATGACTATTTCTGGGGATTGGAAAGGTTGAAATGGGGATTCTTAGGGCATGATTAGAGGGTCATCTGTCAAGTATCTTAAAGAGGGGATTCTTTTTCAGACATTGATTGGAACAGAGAGGCACTAAAGCCATTTCCCCCAGGTGGAATCATATTGTATTGTTTTATCTTTGCCTTCACAGTCCAGGGAGGTTAACTGTGGGGTTGCCCAATGTGTAGCAGTTTAAGAAAGCCTCTGTGGGAAGATTCTGCCATTTTTCTTTTCCAGGATGGCATGGGCCCTAAAGAGATCATTCTCTGATTTTTCTCTTTCCTACCTCTCTCATCAGCCTTTGCTTGATTTTCTAGCCTGTCTCAGACAGACAGAATCCCAGAAGTAGGACAGAGGGGTCAGTGTGGCCGTGGGCTCACTCCAAGCTCAGCCTCTTTGAACACTGTTAAGGATTAAAGAAAGGATTTGGAGTCTTTCCTGGACACAAGATGAGGGCCTTTAAGGTCTCCTTAAGCATTGCTTCATTTTCTGAATCTCCCCATTCTTCTGCCTGCCTGCTCATTTCTTCCCCTAAACCCTGTCTGAAGATCACATGTGAGAACCCAATAAGAACCGGGTGTAGAGAAGAACAGACAATATCACAACATACCTCCCACATCCACTAAGTAGAGCAGGAGAACGAGCCAAATCAATGTCTGAGGGTCCCGTTCATGGGAGCCTAGCTCTCCTCAACTTTTGCCCCCAATTTTTAGGTTTTAAAGATGGTTCTAGAACCTGTTGTTCTCCTTAGAATGTTGACTGTTGCCCACCTTTGTGTTGCCCAACATTTTAAAGTGTGAGATATGTCTTGAAGCTTTTAATAAAAATTATAAAGATCCTAGGTGAAGCAGATGTCCCTGTACCCTTCATTGGTCGCTTCTTACCATGTCGATGACAAAGGATTGATGACAATTTTTTTGTGCCTGAGAATTCAGGTTTGAAATCATCTAACGACAGTATCAACCATACTGCTCTTCTTAAGAATGATTTGTTAAAATAGAAAGGAACCCTGTTATGCTCACACTCAGCCTCTTCAAGGACCACACACACCCCTTCCCATATATGTGCTACTATTTACTTATTCTCTCCTTTGACTTGCCTCTTCTTACCCGGCAAGTCCAGCGAGGTCTTCCTCACTCATCAGGGCATTCAACATCCATGGGACATGGAAGCAGGCGTTTATAGGATCCTGGCTGGGAAGCCCATGAGGGAGAAAATGTCTTTCATTTCAGGCACTTCCCAATCTGAGATCTAAGGCTTTGATGTTCTCAGTCTATTCAGAAATATCTGAAGCACTTGAAAGGGTTTCTCTGCTCGCTCCATGACTTATAGTGCTCACTATTGCCAGTTAGAGAAAGCCTCAACTCTTTATGTTCAAATGGCATTTCCAAGCTCAGTCAATTTACATTGCTTCATAAAGGAGAGCTCAAAATAGGTCACCTCTTAATGTGAGTAGAAGTCTTTCTAAAGTGAGAATGAGTGGTAAGCGGGAGATGGAGGATGGTCTTTTAATGATGGCAACATAGGATTTGGAACCGTGGGATGGGATTGGTATGATGTAGTGGAAGCATGTTAATAATCGAGGAATTGGTTCAGTTATTTGTGAGGTAATTTATTTTTTCAAACTTCCTTTTCCTCCCTCCATAATTCTGTTGTTTTTTAAGGGTTTAAAAAATCTTTCTTTAGAGGCAAATACTGTAAAGTGACTTTTCCAGGGTCACACTGCTAGTAAATGGCTGAGACCAGATTTAAATTCAGATCTTTCAGATTCCAGACTCAGCCCTCTATCCCCTGCACCATGTAGTTGCTCTTGTGAGGTACTTAAAAAAAAAGGATTTTCCTCCCTCATCTGCTTCCCAACCAGGCTCTTATTTTAAATGTCTACCTTTTCCCTATGGATATTGAGTACATTGGTGGGAAAGAATGACCTAGGTTTTCATATAAATGGTAGCCCATTTCATTTTGGGGGAACCTTATTTTATTCCTCTTCTCCCCATTACACATAAAAACAGTTTCCAACATTTTAAAAAGAATTTTGAGTCTTGAATTTTGAATTCCCCCTTTCCTCCTCCCTACCCACCATGGTAAGCAATCTGATATTAATTCCACGTGTGATCATGTAAAACATTTTCCCATATTAATCCTTTTGTGGAAGAAAGCTTGAACAAAACAAAAAAAAATTAAGAAAGTGAAAAATATCTGTTTTGGTTTTCATCTAGACTCCATTAATTCTGTCCCTGGAAGCAGATGGCATTTTTATCATGGAATTGTTTTGGATCATCATATTGCTGAGAATAGCTAAGTTATTGACAATTTCTCATGGCACGGTATTGCTTTCTCTGTGTACAATGTTCTCTGGGTTCTACTTACTTCATTCTGCTTCAGTTCATATATATCTTTCCAGGCTTTTCCCAAGTTCTTTCTACTCATCGTTTCCTATAGCACTATGGTATTTTCTCACAATCATATACTATAACTCAGTTATTTCTTAATTGATGGGCATCCTCTCACTTTCTAATTTTTTACCTCCCCCCTGCCCAATAGAGCTGCTCTAAATATCCCTGCACATATAGGTCCTGCCCCTTCCTTTCTTAAAAATATTTTTGGGACACTAGCCTAGCAATGGTATTGCTGGGTAAAAGGGCATGCATTATTTCATAGTCCTTTGGATATAGGTTCAAATTGCTCTTCAGAATGGTTAATTCAGTTCACAGTTCCCCTGATGGCACATTAATGTCTCAATTTTCCCACATTCCTTCCAAGTTTTATAATTTTCCTTTCCTGTCATAATAGCCAAATCTCTCTCTCTCTCTCACTTTCTCTCTCTCTCTCTCTCTCTCTCTCTCTCTCTCTCTCTCTCTCTCTACCTCAGAGTTGTTTCAGTTTGCATTTCTCCAATTAATAATGATTTCGAGCATTCTTTCACATAACAATAGTTTTAATTACTTTGAGAACTTCTCATTTATATCCTTTGATCATTAATCAATTGGAGAATGATTTGCATTCTTATACATTCAAGTTATTTCTTTACATATTTAAAAATGAGGTTTTCATTAAAGAAATTTATTATAAAATTTTTTCACCATTATGATTACTATGTATTACTTTATATCTTATTTCATCCCTTGTTTATCCTTTCCTCTCTCCTTTCATTCTGTCCATCCTCAAAAATGTTTAGCTTCTGAGCACCACATGTCCCAATTTGTCCTTTTTTCTGTCAGCCCCACTCCTTCCCTTATCCTCTTCTCCTCCTACTTTCATGTAGGGTAAAATAAATTTCTATACCCACTTGATTGTGTATGTTCTTCTCTCTTTAAGCCAGTTCTGATGAGAATAAGATTCAAGTGTTATCCTCCTGATATCCCCCTCCCCTTTAATGTCTCTTTTATTATAAGTTAATCCATTCTATTTCTTCTTTCTCCCACCTTCCAATGCATCTTAATTTAATTTTTTTAAAACCTTAACTTCTGTGTATTGGCTCCTAGGTGGAAGAGTGGTAAGGGTGGGCAATGGGGGTCAAGTGACTTGCCCAGGGTCACACAGCTGGGGAGTGTCTGAGGCCAGCTTTGAACCTAGGACCTCCCGTCCATTTAATTTTTTTTAGATATCATCCCATTATATTCAACTCACACCTTTGCCTTCTAAGTATTTCCCTTCTAACTGCTCTAATAATGATAAAGTTCTTAGGAATTACACATATCATCTTCCCAAGGAGGGATGAATTTTAACCTAACTGAATGTCTTTTGATTTTTTTCCCTTTTTACCATTTTATTATTCTCTTGAGTCTTGAATTGAAAGTCAAAATTTCCATTTAGCTCTGATCTTTTCATCAGGAATGTCTGAAAGTCCTCTATTTCATTGAATACCCATTTTTTCCCTGAATGATTATGCCCAGTTTTGCTGGGTAAGTCATTCTTGGTTGAAATCCTAGCTCCTTTGTCATCTGGAATATCATATTCCAGGCCCTAAAATTCTTTAATGGGGAAGCTACTAAATCTTCTATTATCCTGACTGTGACTCCACGATATTTGAATTGTTTCTTTCTGGCTGCTTTAAATATTTTCTCCTTGACCCGGGAGTTCTAGAATTTGGTTATAATATTCCTGGAGTTATCCTTTTGGGATCTCTTTCCAGAGGTGTTCAGTGGACTTTCCATTCCTCTTTTATCCTTTGATTCTAGACTATCAGGGCAGTTTTCCTTGATACTTTCTTGAAAGATGATGTCTAAGCTCTTTTTTTGATTATGCTTTCAGGTAGTCTAATACTTCTTAGATTATCTCTCTTGGATTTATTTTCCAGGTCAGTTGTTTTTCCAATGAGATAGTTTACATTTTCTTCTATTTTTTCATTCTTTTGTCTTTATTTGATTGTTTCTTGATGTCTTATGAAGTCATTAGCTTTGACTTGCTCAATTCTAATTTTTAGACATGATTTTCTTCACTAAGCACTTGTACCTCCTTTTCCATTTGGCTAATTACAGAACCAGGAGAACACTGTATACAGTAACAGCAATATTTGTTGAACAATTGTCAATGACTTAGCTACTCTTAGCAATACAGACAATTTCAAAGGACTCCGTGATGAAAAATGCCATCTACTCCCAGAAAAAGAACTGATGGAGTGTGAATACAGACTGATACAAACTTTATTTCACTTTCTCCATTTTTTGATTGAATGACTAATTTTTCTATAAAATGACTAATATAGGAAAATATTTTACATTATTGCACATGTGTATCAGATTGCATGCCATCTCTAGGAGAGGGGAAGAGAGGGAGAGAATTTTGCTCACCTAAGGAAATATTTGCTTAAAAAATTACAAGGTTGCTTATGAACTACCACCATCTTATCTTAAAGTTGTATATCTTCATGTTCATATGTCAGCAGTCTTAAAAAAAGTTTTTCTTTCCTTTTTTTAACCTTCAAATAAATAAATAAATGTATTATTATTGTTGTTGTTATTATTATTATTAATTTTTGCTGCTGGTCTCCTCTCCCCCCCACCCCCCACCTCAGCCACAGATGCTGCTGGGGTGGGGCTCAGAGAGAGCCTGGCCAGTCCAGAGGGACCTTCAGGAGCTGGAGGAAGAAATGGTGTTTTTCTCAGGTTGAAAGGGGCAGTTACTGATGATGTGGCAGAAGCAGATATAATTTCTACATCAGAATTTAAGCATTCTGGAGAACCGCTAGCAACAGGAGATGAAGGAGGTAGAGACGTCATCTTCCAACAGGAGCAGGAGGACAAAATCCAAACACACAGCAGAGGAGAATATGATGTTTACGGCACCTTCCGGAGCCACGAACCTGAGTTTGACCACTTGAAAAGTTTAGAATTTGTAGAAAAGATCACCAAGATGAAGTGGTGTCCTCAGAAAAATGCTGCTCAATTTTTATCATCTACCAATGATAAAACCACAATGTTAAGGCAAATATCTGAAAGAGACCAAAGAACTTGAAGGAAGAAGATGGTCGGCCTGGAGATCCTACAACAGTTACTACAGGACGAGTGCCAGTGTTCAGCCCCATGGTTCTGATGGTCGAGGCGAGACCAAGGAGAATATTTGCCACCGCGCAGCCGTATCACATCAAATCCATCTCTGTCAGAAGTGATTATGAAAGTTATCTATCTACAGATGATTTGCCAATTAATCTTTGGCACCTTGAGATTATGGCCAGAAGTTTGAATATTGTGGATATCAAACCTACCAATGTGGAAGTGCTGACTGAAGTCATCTTGGCAGCAGATTTTCATCCCAACAGTTTGTGGAAAGAAGCAGTAAAGGGACAATTGGACCGTGCGACACGAGGGCGTCTGTACTCTGCACTGGGCATTTGAAATTGTTTGAAGAACCTGAAGATCCCAGTAACAGATCCTTTTTCTCCGAAAGATCTTTTGGATGAATACGTAGAAGACGGAATCTCAGCAATAAAGCAACATCAGTAAACTCTAAAAAGAAAATAATTTCATGTTTCTATTTCAGAAAACTGGAATTGTAATTTCAGAAGGGCACCCACAACGCTTAGTCTAATCCACACATAGAAAAAAACCACTCCAATATATTTCCACCAAGTGGATAACTGAGATTAGACTAAAGCTAAGAAATGAGGGGGAATCTACTATGTTCCAGAGTAGAAGAGAGTAGAAACATTGTTGGCAAGTGTTTCCTGATAGCAAGCCACAATTTTATTTTAGTAAATTCTAACCATTCCTCTTTGTGTTCTACCTTTTGGAGTCAAGAAGTCCAAGACTGATCCATCTTCCAATTGTCAGCCTTTTAAATACTGAAGTGCTGCCCTTTTGTACACTACGATGGTAATGCTTTATAATGGTAATAGAATTTTTGTGAACAATCTTGAAAGACATGTAATTATTACTAAAAAAAGAGTTGATATGGATTGAGAATCATTCATCTCCTCCGAGGTCCATGCCAACTCTTGCTCTACAGTACTAGCCTTGTCATTAATGATTACTCCCCCCCTCCCCTCCCCCATGAGATGAGGGAGGCCCAAGAGAGAGCTGTGGGATTTATAGGGCATAAAAGGGATGTCTGAATTGTGTGAAAGTGTCACCAAACCCTTTGCAAACTCTTAAATTTTTATAATTTTAAAAAGATAGACAGCGTTGTTAAACAGATTCCTGAAATGCGTAAGGGAAGAGAGGAACCAGATATAAATTTTGTCTACACGTTCTGCTGAAGACTGATATCTGTAAAATGACCCCCTCCATTCAGATTATTCAGCTTTTTACCATGAGCTGAGAGTGACTCTTTCACCCATCCTGCTAAACTAATTGGTCTTGTCCTCTACATGCACAGAGAGAAGGAAGGACAGTTGAAATAGAGGATACAAAGAAGTTAATGTAAAGGGAACTAATGCTGAGCTAAGAGAGTGGGGAAGGGAAGAGAAGAAGCACTTCTTCATTTCTCCATGATTCCCTTAGAATTGTCTCCCCAAATCCTGGGAACCCACACCTTGATTACTCTACTCACCACAATCCCAAAGAGTAACAAAGAAACCTCCGGGATAGAAGGGATAAACCCATCCTGAAGAAAAGTCAGACCTGGGGAGACTGACCTGGAAGTGTGGCTCTTCTGTCTGGATGTAGGGCTGTCCGTAAGCTTATTTGATGTGAGGGGCAGCTGGGTAGCTCAGTGGAGTGAGAGTCAGGCCTAGAGACGGGAGGTCCTAGGTTCAAACCCGGCCTCAGCCACTTCCCAGCTGTGTGACCCTGGGCAAGTCACTTGACCCCCATTGCCCACCCTTACCAATCTTCCACCTATGAGACAATACACCGAAGTACAAGGGTTAAAAAAAAAAAAAAAGAGTATTTGATGTGAAATGAAGTGCAAGTATTAAGAGCTTGGAAAAGTTGCTGTGGCTTTTGGTATAGTAAAACTGACCAGTTGGAGCTCAGAATTAGTGAAAAGTGTCCTCTCAGGGGAATTATCTCCGTACCTCTCCATGTCTCTTATGTCTCATGGCTCCATGAGAATGTGCATGGGGATCCGTTAGTGGTAGGGATAAACTATTTCAAGCAGTGAGCTCACATATCCCAAACCAGGGAAAGAGGAATAGATTCTAAGACCTTTCCATTCTCAATATCTAAAGGAATTAGAGAAATTTTTTAAAAATGAAGAACTGAAGTTATTCAGTTCATATCTGGAGATTTAAAAGGGACATGAAGCAGTGAAGTCATAGCGATATGAGGTTCTGTGGAACTAACTGGATAGGATCTGTTTCTAAAAAGAAGATTAAACTGGAATTAGAGTGGACTGTCCAGCAATGAAATTGACTTCTGTCTCTCTTTTCAGAATGATCCAAAGTTCATTTAGGAAAATCAGAGGGATTCTTTTTTTATGTTATTGGGCATTTGATCATATTTTATTTTATTAAATATTTTTATTGCCATCTTTGTCTTTTTTTTTTTTTTTGTATTTTAAACCCTTAACTTCTGTGTATTGACTGATAGGTGGAAGAGTGGTAAGGGTAGGCAATGGGGGTCAAGTGACTTGCCCAGGGTCACACAGCTGGGAAGTGTCTGAGGCCGGATTTGAACCTAGGACCTCCCGTCTCTAGGCCTGGCTCTCAATCCACTGAGCTACCCAGCTGCCCCCTCCATCTTTGTCTTTTATATCATTTTTTCCTAGATACACTCCCCTTCCCTACAATATAAATAATAGCTTAAAGAGACTCACTCAGTAGTCTTCTTTTTAAATAAAAATCAGTTAAAAAGCCTTTCCCCCTCCTTTCTGTTCTGATCGGATACAATTGGGAAAGAAAAAAACAAAAGAAAAGAAAAACAACTCTTGTAACAAATAGATTTGCTCTAGCAAAAGTAATTTCCTTATTGACTACATCCAAAAAATGTCTTTGAGTCCATCATCTCTCTGTTAGAATGTAGGTAGTCTTTGTCATCGCTGGACTCCTCCAGAGTTTTGCCTATCCGAGTTAGAGTTCTTACATCTTTCAAAGTTATCTTTAAGCGTTGCTAGTGTATAATTTTTTCTCTTTGTTCTGTTCACTTCTCTTTGAATCAGTTCTTATAAACTTTCCAAAATTTTACTGAAATGGTTCCCTTCATTATTTCTGGGAGACATTTTGGAAGGGATTATGGAGGGGAGTAGGACTGAGTACCCACATCTCACTGGAAAACCCAGACTGCTAACATTGACCACAATCTCTAGGAGTGAGAAGGGGTGACTCCCCAATTTCCCCCATGGCAGATGGCATAGATCTGATGTGAAGAAATGGGGCCCAGCTAGATAAATTGATCTGGAGATGCCTTTGTGTTCTCTGTTCTGGAAATCCTGAGGAAACTGAAAACAGATAAGTTTTATCAAGAGGCTCCAGTGGAACATCATTGTCTAATCAGACCCGGGGGATTGTTGAACACGCCCTCCGCTCTTGGGGAAGCTTTCTGTTGATCTACTCATTCCGGGAAGCAAGGCCACTACCAGGACTGTTCTGCAAAGATCAAAGGAGGGAGGAAAGGATCCATATTGATGGTATTGATGATAACTTTTCTTAGAGAATAATATTATTATTCTCTAAAATATTGATGATAGCTTTTCTTAGAGAATCAAAGAAATGGAAGCTAAGGAGGTGCCCAGTAATCAGGGAAATGGCTCAGCTAATTGTGACATAAAAATGTAAGAGAATAAAATAGTGCCATAAGAAATGAGGAAAGGAATGGTTTCAGTGAAAGCTGGGGAAATACTTATGAACTAATGCAGGGAGAAGTTAAATAGAGCAGTATTGGGGAATGTGGGGATCAGAAGCTGTAAACTTTTAGAATGGATAAAATGAAAGGAGAGTGAAAAGGATAAATGGAGGGGATAGGCTAGAGAGTAAGGCGCAGTGATTACAATGGTAAAAACATTTATGTCTCTTTAATAAAGGCCTCATTTGTCAAATACATAAGAGTAATGAGTCAAAAAATATAAGAATACAAGGCACCCCCTCCCAGTCAATAAAAAGTCAAAGAACATGAACGGGCAGTTCTGAGACAAAGTAATTAAAGCTTTCTGTTATCATGCAAAAATGCTTTAAAATCACTAAGGAAATGCAAATTAAAACAACTCAGGTCTCACCACACACTAATCAGATTGACTATTACAAAAGGAAAAGAAAATGACAAAAGTTAGAAAGCATATGGGAAAGTTGAGATACTAATGCATTGTTGGGGGTGTTGTGAACTGATTCAACCATTCTGGAGAGCAATTCAAACCTAGGTCCAAAAGGCTGTTAGACTCAGCAACACCATTACTAGGTTTGTATTTCTGAAATCATCCTGCTTCCTCTTTTGATTGCACAATAGTATTTCATTAAAATCAAATATCACTGCTTGTGTAGCCATTCCTCAATTTATGTGCAACCCCTCAATTTCCAATTGAGGAATGAAAAGAAAAATAAATAGAAATAAATGCACAGAAATTTTAAAAAATGGAAGGACCTAATTATTTAAAACAATTTTGTTTGTGGGAACAAGAAATTGGAAAGTGAAGGGATACCATTTAATAAAGAATTATTGAATAACATTTGGTATATCCTTGTATGGAATACTATTGTGCTACAAGAAATGATGAGCAGGAGGAACTCGGAAAAAAACCAGAAAGACTTACATGAACTGAAGCAGAGTGAAGTAAGCAGAACCAGAAGAACATTGTACATGGTGATAGCAATACTTTTCTATGAACAACTGTGAATCATTTAGCTATTCTCAACAATAGGATGATCCAAAACAATTCCAAAGGACTCTTAGTAAAACATGTCATCTGCTTCCAGGGAAAGAAGTGGTGGAATTTGAATCCAGATCAAAGCAAACTTTTTTTCACTTTTTCTTAAATTTTTAGTTGAGTTTCCTTCCACCAATGGATTAATATGGAAAAAAAAAAAGTTTCACATGATTGGACATGTAAAATCTATATCAGATTGTTTACCAAATCAGTAGGAGGGAAGGGAGGGGAGAGAATTTGAGGCTCAGAATTCTTTTCAAAATATTGGAAATTGTTCTTTACATATAATTAAGGAAAATTTAATTTAGTTTAAAAAATAAAGAGGACCAATTATGTCATGGGGTGGTGATGCCTTGACTTGTTTGCAGTTTGAAGTGAAGATTAGATTTAAGGGTATTTCAGTTTCACAAAGTAGTCAGTCTCTGTATAAAACCTTTTAAATTTAATATAATCAAAATTATTCCTTTTACATCTTGTAATCTTCTCTATCTCTTGTTTGATCATAAATTCTTCCCTTCTCCATTCCCCCCTCCCTTATATTACTCCCCTTTCCACCAGCACACTTCTTATTCCCCCCTATCTCTCTACAGGCTCTTTTAATCACCCCCTACCCCAACTTCTCCCTCCCTTATATGACTCCCCTTCTCACCACTCCCTTTCTTATTCCCCTTCTATTTCTCTATAGGATGAGGCTGGATTCTTTACCCCAATGAATCTGGCTGTTCTTCCCTCTTTGAGCCAATTCCAATGAGAGTGCAGTTTAAGTATTACCTGTCACCACTCTCATCCTCCCTTCCACTGTAGTTCCCCCTCCCCCTCCCCCCTCTTTTTATATGATATTATTTACTCCATTTTACTTCTCTTCCCATTTCACGTCCTCTTTTTCTCCCCTAGATTTTTTATATCATCTTAAACAGCTTAATATCACACCCTCTGAATATGTATACGTCTAACTACTGCGATAATGCCAGAAATATATATTGATCCATTACTAATGACTTAACTCTTAGTGACAAGGCAAGGAGGCTCATAATGAAAAGAGAACAGTCTCTGCACATGGAGGGACATGTTGACATCCGAGCCTCGGCTCTTTTGTTTCTGAAGAGAATATCCAGGTTAATTGTATGCCCTCCCACTCCAAACACCAGCTCCTCTCCCTCCCTCTTACAGCACTTCCCCTCTGCTCTGTCCAGAAAGTGATTCTTTATATATAACCCCAAATGCTGACGTTTCATGTCCTTTCTTACTTTCTGTTTTCACTCTGCATGATCTAGTTCAAATCCGATGAGGCCATTATTTAAAGAATGAATTTCTTCCATTTTTGATTCTCCTTTTCCATTTGTTCCCTTCTGTTTTCTTTTTTTTTTTTTTTTTTAACCCTTCTGTGTATTGGCTCCTGGGTGGAAGAGTGGTCAGGGTGGGCCATGGGGGTCAAGTGACTTGCCCAGGGTCACCCAGCTGGGAAGTGTCTGAGGCCGGATTTGAACCCAGGACCTCCCATCTCTAGGCCTGGCTCTCCATCCACTGAGCTACCCAGCTGCCCCCCTTCTGTTTTTCATGGAACTCTTTTCTTCCTTGGATTTTTTTGGCCTCTTTTTTCAGTTGACCAATTTTGATTTTAAAACCATTTTCTTCTTGCATTACTTTCACTTCTTTTCCCCATTAGGACCTCATCGTGAAAGACAGATTGGAATAGAGACAAAGAAACATTGACATTCAGAGAAACTGAGACCTAGAGAAACAGACCGAGACTAAGAGAGGGTACTGAGTCCTAACCTTGACTTGGAGAGGCAGAGAAATATTTAGCTCAGCTTCCTGGAGTGGGAAGTGAGGAGGGAAGGGAGCAGGAGTGGGGGAGGGAAGGAGACCTGAGGGAATGTTGTGGCTCAAGCCTGAGGGAAGACAAAGTGGGGGAGCCTGACCCACGGAACCCTGATCCGATCCCCTCCATTACACGGGGCAGGGAGACCCGGGGCCTTGGAGGATGATTTTCCTCTTCCTCTGCTTTTCCAGACAGGGTCAGCGACATTTGTTGGAAAGACTCTCCCTCTCCCAGGAAGTCCTGGAGTCTCCAGGGAGGCAGGGGCTTCTGAGGGCAGGGAGCCTTGATTGGTCCTGGAGTCAGGAAGGCCTGTCCAAATCCAGTTTCAAATGCCAGCTTTGGGACCCTGCGGAATCCCCTGGACCCCCAGCTTGCCTCAGTTTTATGAACCATAAAGTGGGGATCCTGAGATCCTCCCAGAGATGATGAGGATTAAGCGCGATACCTGTAAAGTCCTCAGCAAAGAGCCGGGCATATAGCAGGCAGTTAATAAACGCTTGTTCGTCATCTTTCCCACCCCGAGAACCCCTCGGGGGGAATGAATGGGGAGAGATCTCGGCTCTTTCCCCAGGAAGGTGAGAGGAGGGCGGTAGTTCCTGGGCTCCTTGCACGGGCTCCCTCGTCTGAGCATCGTGTTCTTATCTTCGGGTGGCAGGTCCAGAGCGTCGGGGTGGGAGGCGTCCTTTGCGCCCCCCCCCCACTTCCTGCTCCTCCCCGGGGCCCTCTGGAGGACCACCCTGAGGGACTCCCTCAGGAAGAAGTAAATGAAAGGCTTTGCGCTGCTGCTGTCCACACTGGCCCGGAGCCGATCGTGCAGTAAGAATGGAGTTCCCGGCCCCCAGGGGCCCTCCGAAGAGCAGGAACGCGCGGACCAGGAGCAGGAGCAGGCGGGAAGCCTGGGCTGCGGCCGGCTCTGTGAGCCACCCGGGATCCTCGGCCGCAGGGTCGGGCTGGAGCCGCCCGGGACTGGGAGGAGGCCGATCTGGCTCCACCCAAACGAAAAATCGACCCCCCCTCTCTCCCCCCGAAGAGGCCGGTCCCAGGCCCTGGGACGCCGCGCAACAGCGACGCGCGCTGGGGTCGGTGACTCGGTACCAGCGCTCGGGAGGACGAGTGCGGGCTGGAGCGATTTAGCTGGTCCCAGACAGACCCTCTGCAAGCTCCAAAAGTTTCCCGTAGGTGGAAGCCGAGGTGGCCGCCGGGGAAGGTGGAGGATGTGGCGGGAGAAGCCGGGAGCCCCAGGACGATGCGGTTCCCCAGCAGCCCAGCGGGGCCGAGGACAGAGTGAGCACGTGGGTCCAGAGCCAGGTTCCTGCGGCGCGGGCTCCAAACTCCAATTTGTACTGGGCAGCGCCGTGATGCCAAGAACAGACTCCCTCTGCCCGGGGGCGGGGGGGAGGCGCGCGGCTCCTGTCAGCCGCCGCGGGGCCACCGAGGCGTGGAAGGGGCCAGACTTTCCCAGAGGTTTATTGGGGTTTCCGTCTGCAGGAGTCGCTCCCTCTCTTTAGGGCGCAGCCGGGCGGCGCGGCATGGCCCAGCAGGCCGCGGACCGAGTAACGGACGAGTTCAAAGCCAGCTGTGTGACTGGAGCTGCTGCTTGACATCCGTTTGCCTCAGGTTCCTCACCTGTAAAATGGGATCCGTGAGGGCACCTCCCCGGGGTGGGAGGCTTCGAGGAGGATCAAATGAAGTCATAGCATGAAGCACTGAACGCAGTGTGCCCTTCAGTCATTTCTCAGCGATTTCTGACTCTCTGCGACCTCCTTTAGTTTTCTTGGGAAGACGGTGGAGTATTTTTCCATTTCACAGATGAGGAAATAGGGTGAAGTGACTTGCCCAGGGTCACACGGAATCTCACTGTAAGTGTTTGAGGCCAGATTTGAACTCATGCAGATGAATCTTCCTGACTCCAGGCCCAGCCCTCTATCTAGGAGGCAGCCCAGCTACCCTCCCTGCCCAATCCACTTACTTAATCCTCCAAAACTTCCTTCACCTGGGTAGCCCCCTCTCTATGAGCCTTTAATTAAGCGAAAGTGTTTGTGGGAATGAATTGTTTGTATATCGATAGGAAACCGGAAACAGGATTGCTGAGAAGGTTTGTAGAGAAAGTTTACCAGCAGAAGCCTGCGGGTGCTTGAATGCTCTTAAGAAGACAACAATGGAATGGACAGAAGAATTGTTTGTTCTTATAGTTTGGTCCTTTCTGTCCCGACGGACTCTTCCTGACTCCGCTTGGGGCCTTCGTGGCAAAGATTCTGAAGGGGTTCTCCACTTCCTACTCCACTTCATTTTACACATGAGGAAGTGAGGAGGGAAGGGTTAAATGACTTTCCCAAAGTCTCCCACTTGGTAAGTGTCTGAGGCAGGATTTGAACTCGCAAAGATGAATCTTCCTCACTTGGGCCCCAGGTCCCTGTTCTCTAGCTGGCTGCCCCAGCTGTGTACCCGGCCCTTAATAAATGCCTTCTTCATTTCCCCTCTCATGGGACAACAGTAGAATATTGAAATGGAGAGAGGAAGTGCCAAGAGCACCAGGTGCTCACCTCATGCCAAAGCAGGTCATTGGCCAGTATAGAGCATGACTAAGTACAAGTATCGGAATTCTGGTTTTCCATATCCTTCAGCTCCTCTTTATTGACAAATGACGTGGTTTCCCCTAGAGTGTTGTCCATCCGTCCCATTATGGTTTCAGCTGAATTTTTAACGTGCGCTCTGCCTTGCCAAAGTTGTAGTAAAAGTGATTCCATTCCTGGCTGAAAGAGATGCCCCTCCTGCCCTTCCTTCGATATTTCCTGCCAAGATGGTGTCAAATACTTAATAAGGATTTTATTTTTGCTTCTGGAATTCAGGCTTGAAGTCACCTAAGAGTTGTATCCATCATGCTACGCTTCATATAAAAAGGGAGACTTTAAGGAACGACCCACTAAATAGAAATGAACCCTGTTTTGCTCTCGCCCACCCTCTTCAAGGACGGCCCATCTTCACACACATGTGTGACTCTCCACCTCTTCTCCCTTTCGACTTGCTTCTTCTTACCTGCCCTCAGCCTGGCAGGTATATCTGGGTTACCCTCACCCACCCATGCGTTCAATATCTATGGAAAATGCAGGCAAGCGTTTATAGGATCTTGTCTGGAAAGCCTGTGAGGAAGAAAATGCCTTTTGTTCGAGGCACTTCCCAGTTTGGGACCTCAGGTTTGGATGTACTTGGTCTATTGGGGATCATCTAAATTAGAGAAATGAAAATTAAAAGAACTCTGAGGAATACCTATCTGATTGGTCATTATGACAGTAAAGGAAAGTGATAAATGTTGGAGGGGATGTGGCACAATTGGGACACTAATGCATTGCTGGTGGAGTTGCGAACTGATCCAAACATTTGAAGGTGTTTCTCATAACTTATAGTCCTCACTATTGTCAATTACACAAATTTCTTTATATTCAAAGAGCATTTACAAGCTTATTCAATTTACATTGATTAAGGAAGTTTACCATATGGTGCCTCTTCATGTGACTAGTCTTTTTCTACAGGAATCTTATTTTTTTTAATGATGTGTAATAACACATTTCCACATATGTTTTCCACGTTCCAAATTGTCTACTTTCCTCTCTTCCTTCCCTCCTCCCAAAGCTAGCAAGCGATTCAATATGGGTTATACCTGTATTATCATGCAAAATCTATTTCCAGATTGTTCATTTTTGTAAGAGAATAATAATAAAAAACCAAAATCCCCAAACAAAAACCCAAGTAAACTTAAGTAAAAAAATCACATGCTTTGATCTGCAATCTGATTCTAACAGTTCTTTCTCTGGAGGGACATAGCATTGTTTGCCATAAGTTCCTCAGAATTTTCTGGGATCATTGTATTACTGAGCGAAGCTTAATCTATCAGAGTTGATCTTCCTAAGAGATTATTGTTACTTTTTACAATGTTCTCCCGGTTCTGCTTATTTCACTCTGCCTCAGTTCATGGAGGTCTTTCTAGCTCATTCTGCAATGATCTTCTTTGTCTTTTCTTACAGCACAATAGTATTCCATCCCCAGCATATACCACAATTTGTTCAGCCATTCCCCAATTGATGGGCATCCTCTCAGTTTCCAATTCATTGCCACCACAAAAAGAGCAGCTATTAGTATTTTTGAAAAAGTCAGTTCTTCTCCCTGATCCTCTTTTTTAATCTCTTTAGCATAGAGACCTACTAGTGGTATTATGGATCAAAGGGTATGTATTGTTTTTAAGCCTTTAGTGCATAGTTCCAAATTGCTTTCCTGAATGTTTGGATCAGTTCACAACTCTACCAGCAATGCATTAGTGTCCCAATTGTGCCACATCCCCTCCAATATTTATCACTTTCCTTTACTGTCATAATGACCAATCAGATAGGTATTCCTCAGAGTTCTTTTAATTTTCATTTCTCTAATCAAGAGGAATTTAGAACATTTTTATGTCATTATTGATAACCTTGATTTCTTCATCTGAAAACTGCTTATTCATATCCTTTGACCATTTGTCAAATGGGGAATGACTTGCATTCTTACAAATTTTACTTAGTTCTCTATATATTCGAGACACGAGATCTTTATCAGAGAAATTTCTTATAAATTTCCCCCCACCCCAGTTTGTTGTTTCCCTTCTAGTCTTGCTTACATTGGTTTTGTTTGTAAAAAAATTAGATATTGTTAAAATTTTTTATTTTACATCTTGTCATGTTCTCTATCTCTTGTTTGTATATAAATTCTTCCCTTCTCCATTGAGAGGACAGGTAAACATTCTATGTTCCCTTAATTTATTTATAACATAACCCTTTGTGTTTAAATCATTTATCCATTTTGACCTTATAAAGTGTAAGGTATTTTTTTTAAACCCTTAACTTCTGTGTATTGGCTCCTAGGTGGAAGAGTGGTCAGGGTGGGCCATGGGGGTCAAGTGACTTGCCCAGGGTCACACCGCTGGGAAGTGTCTGAGGCCAGATTTGAACCCAGGACCTCCTGTCTCTAGGCCTGACTCTCAATCCACTGAGCTACCCAGCTGCCCCTAAAGTGTAAGGTATTGGTCTCTACTGTATTATGTAGCTGAGAGAAGGTGGGAATAGCAGCGTTAGAGAGATGGCATCTGTGAGGTAATTCTCTCCTCTCATTGATGAAGCCACTAATACTAGGGAGACTTGATGGGGCTCTCCTGGAAAGATGGGGAGTCCTAGGAAAGGCGTGCGGGTCCTCAAGGGTTAGAGGGAAGGCTTCCACACAAGATTAGGTATGTGATGACCCAGTTCCTTGATGGTCTGAATCAGGGTTCTGACAAGCCTCCCCCACGACCAGCCATGGGCACCACGGTGGGGTCTGGCTCAAAGATGGTTTCAGCCAGACAAAGCTGTGGTCCTCCCTTCCCTTTCTGAATCTCAAATAATCCTTAATGCTATCTGACTTTCAAAGTATTTACTGAAGGTATCAGGGTGATAGAATAGGGTGGTGGTCAGAGGGAGTCAGTTGCCCTAATGTCTAACCCTTTGAGGTCCTTCCCCTTGGGGAGACAATTCAGTCTCAAAACCCAAAGCTTTTCCTGCCCTTCCCTCCATTTCTATGTCTAATCTACCAGCTATGACTATATTTCGGTTGTATAGATCTCTCTGTAAAGCAAGGTCAGGAAGAGGGAGTTGTAGGGATCTGCTCCCAGATGGAGTCCAGGAAATCCCAAAAGGACAGGTTGGCACAGTCTTGGGCCTGTGAATGTGTCCGCTGACCAAGAACAGGGTGTCAGATCTTCTATTTCTGGTTGAGGAAACTCTCAGGTTCACTGTGGGTTTGCTCAAAGCTCGCTCCTGCTTCCACTCTTCCACAAGCCCCTCCCACCGAAGACCCAATTCCTAGGAATCCTTCCCCTTCTTGTCTCACGCACCTGCTTGCAACATTCCATGACCCCCCTCCCAAGATTCTTCCCTTTGCCTCCATCCTTACAATACCTAATTTTTGACATAGGGTTTTCTAGTTTTCCCAGCAGTTTTTCTCAAATAGTGAATTCTTATTCCATAATCTGAGATCTTTGGATTTATCTGACACTAGATCGCTCAGGTCATTTACCCATAATCTGTTCCATTGATCCCCCACTCTATTTCTTAGCCAGTAGCAGATTAATTTGATGATTACTGCTTTATAGTATAGCTCATCATGTGGTACTGTTAGTCAAGCATCCTTCACATTCTTTCATCAACTCCTTTGATATTATTGATCTTTTGTTCTCCAGATGAATTTTGTAATTATTTTTCTAGCTCTATAAGATAGGTTTTTGGTAGTTTGATAGGTATGTCACTGAATAAGTAAATCAATTTAGCTAGGATTGTCATTTTTATTATATTAGCTCAGCCCACCCATGAGCAATGAATGTTTTTCCAGTTATTTAGATCCAACTTTATTTGTGTGAAAAGTGTTTTTAAATTGTGTTCATAAATTCCTGTGTTTATCTTGGCAAATAGATTCTCAAGATTTTATATCATCTAGAGAGATTTTAAATAGAATTTCTCTTTCTAACTCTTACTGCTGGACTTTGTTGGAAATATATAGAAATGCTGATGATTTATGTGGGTTTATTTTGTATCCTGCAACTTTACGAAAGTTACTAATTATTTCCACTAGATTTGTAGTTGATTCTCTAGGATTCTTTAGGTAGACCATCATATCATCTGCAAAGAGTGATAGTTTAGTTTTCTCATTGCCTACTTTAACTTCTTCAATTTCTTCTCATTGCTAAAGCTAACATTCGTTGTACAATATTAAATAAGAGTGGTGATGATGGGAACTCCCTGCTTCACCCCCAATATAATAATTGGTAAGGCTTTTAATTTATCCTAATTGCAGATGATACTTGCTGACTGGTTTAGATAGATATTATTTATTACTTTAAAGACCCATTTGTTCCTATGCTTTCTAGTGTTTTTTTTTTTTTAAACCCTTATCTTCCATCTTAGAATCAATACTGTGTATTGGTTCTAAGGCAGAAGAGTGGTAAGGGCTAGGCAATGGGGGTCAAGTGACTTGCCCAGGGTCACACAGCTAGGAAGTATCTGAGATTTGTACCTAAGACCTCCCATCTCTGGGTCTGGCTCTCAATCCACTGAGCCACCCAGATGCCCCGTCTCGTGTTTTTTAATAGGAATGGGTCTTGTGTTTTCTCTAAGGCTTTTTCTGTATCTATTGAAATAATCATGCAATTTTTATTAGTTTGATTATTGATATGGTCAGGTACGCTGATAGTTTGCCCAATATTAAATCAGCTTTGCATTTTTAGTATAAATCCCACCTGGCCATAGTGAATTATCCTTGTGATATATTGCTGTAGTCTCTTTGCTTGTATTTTATTTAAGATTTTTGCATCAATGTCCATTAAGGAAAGTGGTCTGTAAATTTCTTTCTCTGTTTTTGGTCTTCCTAGCTTAGATATCAGCATCATATCTGTGTCATAAAAAGAATTTGATAGGATTCTTACTTTGCTTATTTTGCCAATGAGTTTATATAGTATTGGGATTGATTGTTCTTTAAATGTTTTATAGAATTCACTTATGAATCCATCTGTCTCTGAGTATTTTTTCTTAGGGAGTTCCTTGATTTCTTGTACAGTTTCTTATTCTGAGATGGGTGTACTTAAGTATTCGATTTCCTCTTTTGTTAATCTAGGCAATTTAAATTTTTGTAAATATTCATCCATTTAACTTAGATTGTGGGATTTATTGTCATATAGTTGGGCAAAATAGCTACTAGTGATTGTTTTAATTTCCTCTTCATTGGAGGAGAATTCATTCTTTTCATTTTTGATGCTGGTAATTTGATTTTCTATTTTCCTTTTTAAATCAAATTAATCAATGCTCTATCCATTTTAGTTGATTTTTCATAAAACCAATTCCTCGTCTTATTTATTAGTTCAATTAGTTCAATTATTAGTTCTCTTACTTTTATTTTTAAAATTTCTTCTTTGACTTTTAGGATTTCCAATTAAATTTTTAATTGAAGATTTAAAATCTTTTTATAGTTTTTTAAATGTTGCATGCCCAATTCATTGATCTGTTTTTTCTCTAATTTATTGATATAAGCATTCGGACAAATAAATGATCCCGTAAGTCGGTGATGTGTAACCTTTTGAGCTTGATATGTCAAAATTCACCAAAAAACTGAGCATAACTCGGGTGGTGTGTCACTTCGAGAAAAAAATATAATTTTGCGATATTTATAGTTTAAATAACAAAAATGTATAATTGTATTATATAACTGTATTTAATAAACCAAAACAGGTAAATTAAAATAGGTAGAATTGTCATCTATAGTGCACAGTGTCTACACTACACTATAGCAAATGTTTCATCCTTGGCATGCGGCCCCAGACTTCTCTATAGGCAGCTGCATGTTGCCGTGTGTCATGGAAAATGCCTACACGTGTCAGTGCTGACACACATGTCACAGGTTTGCTGTCACTGACCTAAGTAATACTTTGTCTATGTCTCCTAAATTTTAATACATTGTTTCTTCATTGTCACTATCTTTAATGAAATCACTGATTGTTTCTATAATTTGTTCTTTCACCCATCCCTTTTGAAGAATTAGATTATTTAGGTTCCAACTAACTTTTATTTTGTGTTTCCATGAACCCTTATTGATTATAATTTTTATTGCATCATAATCTGGAAAGGATCTGTTCTTCTGCATTTGATTGTGATGTTTTTATGCCCTTATACATGGTCTGTTTTTTGTATGTATCATGTACTGCTGGAGAGAATGTATATTTCTTTTAATCTCCTTTCAGTTTTCTCTGAAGACCTATTAAATCTAACTCAATTTTTTTCACTTTCTTTATTTGTTTCTTGTTTATTTTTTGGTTAGATTTATTTACTTCTGAGAGAGAATGGTTTGTGTTTCCCCACCAGTATAGTTTTATTGTCTATTTCCTCCTTAAGCTTAGTTAGTCTCTCCTTTAAAAATTTGGAGGTGCATATATATGAAGATTTGATATTGTTTCATCGTCTATAGTGCCTTTTATCAAGATGTAATAACCTTCTTTATCTCTTTTAATTAGATCTATTTTTGCTTTAACTTTGTCTGAGATTGTGATTATCACTCCTGCTTTTTTAAAAAAATCTCAATTGAAGCCCAATAGTTTCTGTCTAGTCCCTTATCTTTACTCTGTGTGTGTCTACCTGTTTCAGATATATTTCTTGTAAACAACATATCAGAGGATTCTGGTTTTCAATTCACTCTGCTATGTCATTCCATTCTATGGGCGAATCCATCCCATGTACATTCACGGTTATGATTACCATTCATATATTCCCCTCCATCCTGTTTTCTCCTTTTCATCCTGCACTTTTTTCTTTCCCCCTGCCTCTCCATAGAAGTGTTTTTGTTTTAGTCACCTCCCACTCAATTTACCCTTCCTTATTATATTACTCCCCTCCTCACCATCAGCTTTCTTATTTACCTACTTCTCTATAGGGTAAAATTGGTACTGATATCCCAATGAGTCTTGTTGTTATTCCCTCTCTGAGCCAGTTCTGATCAGAGTAAGGTTTAAGCATTGCCCATCACCATCTTCATCCTCCCCTTTCCTTTAAAAGAGTTTTTATGCCACTTTACCTGATATATTCATGTCGAGGCATCATTTCAAGGTTTGGGTGGATTCTCAGAGGGATTCCAGCTTTTTGTGTTTCTCTGCCATCTTGGCTCTGTCCCATTATTGTATTTGATACTACTCTTTTGGAAAGTCAGTTTTGCAAACCTCATCAGACTGGTGATTCATGGACTCTATGGAGAAGAGCAATTAGTTCTTCATTCATCTACATTCTTTATTGGTTGGCCAGTAAAATAGCTTTTATCAAACAATTAATTAAGCCTATGATGGTGGCATGAGTGTCAGTAGGGGCACTCAGAACCCTCTCTGTGGGCATGCATGCCATCGCCCCAGCACAGAGTTTGCCAGAATTTGTTACTAGAAAGTCAGAGGAATGCAGGGCAGGACTGCTTCCTTCCCCTCATCTGAGGACATTTCTCACATCATCCACATCTCTAAAAGGTTCACCATCACTGTCCTAGTCCCATAATAATGCCTGTGATCAATTATAGGGATACAAAGAAATACACACACACACACACACACACAATATCAAATGATACATATATCCATATATCAAGTCTTTCCCTGGAGATGGACAGCATCTTCCTTCATAGCACCTCTATAGTTGATTTGAATATTCATGTAACAAAATACCTTAGTTATTCACAATTACTCTTTGGACAATATTGTTGTTATTGTATCTAATGTTCTCTTGGTTCTACTTGTTTCACTCTTTATTACATCCTATAATTCTTTCCATATTTTTCTAAAATTGCCACCTCATCATTTCTTTCTTTTTTTTAAACCCCTTACAGTCTTTCTTTAAATGAATATTGTATTTTGGTTCCAAGGAAGAAGAATAAGGGCACAACAATGGGTGTTAAGTGACTTGTCCAAAGTCATAAAGCTAGGAAGCACCTAAGGTAATATTTGAATCCAGGACCTCTCATCTCTAGGCCTGGCTCTCTTTACTGAGCAACCTGCCTGTCCCCTACTTGCCATTTCTTACCTCACAATAGTATTTTATCACAGACACATGTGATAACTTCTTCAGCAATTCCACAGTTGATGAGCAACCCCTAAATTTCTAATTCTTTACCACAAAAGAACTGCTGTAAACATGTTAGAAGATAGAGGTTATTTTCCTTTTTCCCTGATCACCTTAGAAAGCAGACTTAATATGATCTTGTTGAGTCAAAGGGTAGGCACAATTTTGAGCATAACTCCAAATTGGTCTCCAAATGGTTGGATCAATTCACAGTTTGACCAACAGTGTATTAGTATCCCAATCTGTCCACATCCCATCAACATTTGTCATTTCCTCCTTCTTTCATTTTAGTCTCTCTGCTAGCTATAAATTGGTATCTCAGAATGTCTTACTTTACATTTCTCTAATCAATTATGCCTTAGAGCATTTTCTATGAGTATAGTTTGGGTATCTTTTCCCCAAAATTACCTGTTCATATTCTTTGATAATTTATCCATTGGTAATTGCTCCCTTGCTTCCTTATCTAGATGGTCACCAAGCCCAGTTATAAAATC
This sequence comes from Gracilinanus agilis, assembly GCF_016433145.1. Classification (NCBI taxonomy): domain Eukaryota; kingdom Metazoa; phylum Chordata; class Mammalia; order Didelphimorphia; family Didelphidae; genus Gracilinanus; species Gracilinanus agilis. The sequence continues at coordinate 296,074,954 of NC_058135.1, read as the reverse complement.
AGGAAAATATCAGTTGGAAAAAGAAAATCAGGCTCAATCTTGCCTGAATTAAAATACCAAGAGTAAGGCAGTAGAGAAAGACAAATATAGAAATGGTTATGAAGTAAAAATATATGTGAAAAGAATGTCACCATCAAAAGATCCTTGAGAGAACATGTACAAGTTAGGGGTCTCAGAAATAATGCAATCACAGTAAACACTAAAAAGAAAATCATTTCATTACTTTAGTTGAGAAAACTGGAATCAGATTTTCAGAGAAGGCATCAAAAGCACTTAATCTAACCCACACATATAGAAAAATCCCCTCTATCACATTTCCAGGAATGGACAACTGGTATTTGCTTGAAGATAGGAAATGAAGGGCAATCAGCTATATTCCAGTGGAGGCATTCCACTGGGTCAGGGACATTGTTAAACAGTATTTCCTGAGAGCAAACAACAATTTTACTTCAGCAAATTATGACCATTCCTTTTTGGATTACCTTCTGGGTCTGGAAGATAAAAACCAATCCTTCTAAGTACTGCAGTACAGCCTTTTTGAACTATTCAAAAGTAATGCCTTTTAAGAACAATATAATTTCTATCAATAATCTTGAAAGATACACCTCGAACTCCTACTTTATGATCCTATGATGCTAGGCTTGTCATGAATGATTGATCCTCCATTTCTCCATCCATGAAATGAGGAAGGCCAAAGAGATGCTTGTAGGATTTGCAGGATACAAAAGAGATTTTTTGATTGTGTGAAAGCATTATTGAGCTTTTTGTTAACTCTGCATCTTTCTAATTCTCAAAAGAGAGTTTGAATGGTTAGCAAAAAACTGATTCCTAGAATAAATAAAAGGGAGATAAATCAGATACCTAGTTTGTCTACACATTCTGCTTTGTTATTTGTAAAATGACTTCAATCATTTCAGATTGTTCAGCTTTTCAGTATGAGCTGAGAGTAATTCTTTTGCTATCACATTCTTCAAAATGAATTTGTCTTGTCCTATTGTACTACATTAGAGGGAAGGAAGGGACAACTGAAATAGAGGACACAAAGAAGGCACTGTTAATGCAAATGACGCTGAGATAAAGGAATGAAAAAGGCAAGAGAAGAAGCATATATTCCTCTCTCCACTATTCTCTCAAAATTGTCCCCCAAAATCCTGGGATTCCAAACTTTGTCATTTACCAGAATCCCCAAAGGTGACAAGGTAGCCCTGCTCCTCTTCTCTACACCATTTCCTCCAGAAGGACAGAAGGAACTGGTCTACCCTGAAGAGAATGCATGTTCCTGGGGAGACTTACCTGGAGATGTTGCTCTTTTTGGGTGGACCTGGGGCTGTGAGAGTCTCTGAATGGACATTTAGGGTAGAGCAAGTGATATCAGCATCTTAGATAAGTTCTTGTAGTTTCTGATACAGTAGAACTGTCCAGTCAGAGCACAGAAGTATTGAAAAGTGTCTCCTCAGGGGAATTATCTTGGCATCTCTCATGACTGCCTATATTCCTCTTCCTCTGATACCTTGTGATTTGCCCACTTCTGCCCCATACGGCCATATTGCATAACATTTTAAAGTTTCAGATAAGATTTTAAATAATTCCAGGTCCGTGTAATGATAAAGATTTCTCTCTCAGCCCCCCTGCTTCAGGTGAGATCCTGACTTGGAAGGAAGGCTTGGATCAGATGAGGGAAGACACTACTAAGTACCTAGATGATGGCAGGTAGCATGAGTCTCACATTTCCGAGGCCCCCTTAGTTTCCTAAACCTCATTGTGGCATACACCCATTCTTTTTGGTTCCTTCCCCCATCTGATTCCTCTGACCCTTGTGTAAATGGAATTAGCTCAAACCTATTCATAGTTAAAACTCTAGCATGACATAGTTAAAACTCTAGATGACAGAGATAATGTCATCCCCACCCCCCTTAGTAGGGAAGGGAGATGAGTTACCCACATGTGACAATAAGTAACAAATCAAGAACAAGGGACTACCCTTTGGGCAGTCCAAAACCAGTATGAGGCTGCCATTTGTCCACTTGAACTAGAGGTGGACCCCCAGGAAGTGACAAAAGACACTATGTCTTCAAGTATGATAGTAACTTCCTGTTGAGGCAGTTTGCGCTTTGAACTTGGTGCTGAAGGATCTCAGCTGAGATCTCAGGCAGCTTCCCCTCTGAATTGTCATGTGGGTAAGTTAGGCTGACTTCCTTGGGCTTACCTTGGCGTTTCCAGAATCTCTGCCTCAAGGAGGCTTCTTTGTCTCTCTAATTGCTAAGGCCTTGTGACCAGCAGCCTAGTTTAATAAGCCTTTTAACCCTCTCTTGGTCGGGGCCTCTGCCGGTCCGGCTAGCCTCTCCCTCTCTCTATTTCCCTACCTCCTACCTTCCCAAATTTGTAAATAAACTACCATAAAACCCATCCTGACTTGGGTCTATTTTAATTATGGAATCAATCTGAATTATTGATTCCTGGCGACCACACCTTAAAATATATATCTATATAATATCTAATTTCTAAATATTACACCCTCATCCCAGTAGGTGTTCCTGGAAAATAGTGATCCCTAGTTATCATATCCCTTTTCTCAGTGTATTGTTGATGTGTGTTTGCATGTGTTTTATGTGTATGTTTGTGCTTATGGCTCCATGAAAACATGTATGTGGATCCATCAGTGGCAGGGGTCATATATTTCAAGCAGTTTTCTCACCTCTCCCAAATCAGGGAAAAAGGAATAGACTCATTCAGCTAATAAGTGCCTGAGTCCTCTTCACTCCAAACCTTGCACTCTCTCCACTCTACCAATTAGTGTAATGCAAGGTGGCTAACAGAAACTTTTTGCTTCTGTAATTTCAAACGGTCACAGAAAGTCAGTTAGAGGTCTTAGAATCTTCAGAAAGTCAGTTAGAGCTTGAAGCTCTAAATAGAGGTGAAGTTCCAACTGACGGAGCTTTTGCCTTCTGGCTTTCGCTTTGGCTGGAGGCTTTTGCTTTTTGAGTTTTGGCTTAGCCTGTTGGCTTCAGTCTTTCGGCTTTGCTTTGGCCTTTTGGGTTCAGCATTGGCCTGTGCTCATTTTGTCTTGGGGAAATTTGAACCTAGCTGATTTCTCTAGACCTCTCCCTGATCTCTATTATATCCCTCCCCTTCCCCTGAATTTCCCTTTGGGCCCTGGGAGGAAGGGACGGCTTGGTGATTGAACATTGTAGGTTTTAGTTTTGTGTAGGCAAGTAGGGCATCTTCAAATAAGTCACCCTTAGTTTAATGATTTGATAATTACTTTATTTTAGGGCAGTCAAATCTTCCTGACTGGGAGAGCAGGCTCAGTCTAAACCTCTCCTGCAACCCATCCCCCACCATCATCCCTCTCCCTAGTAGCAGTTAGAAAAACCTGAACCTTTTTCCCTCTGATTAACCTGACATTAATAAATCCCCTTGTTACCTACTCAAAGCCTCTGGTGAATCATTGTATCGAAGATTAAGGCAAGGGCTAAAGAGGGAAGGAATCATTTTCTTTTTATTTCTTGAGGGAACTGGAGGCAACCATCTTGGCAGGAAGTCCTTACCCGAGACTTCCTGCAGCCATCAGTTTCACTGGTAAGGATGAGCCCTTTCGACTCCTGCCTCAAGGGACTTTAGAAACTAACAAGAGAAAAACCCAGCCTTGATCAAAATATTTCTTACTAGCCTAATTCCTTCCTCTGTATCCTCTGTCTCAAGCCTCAGTGAATATACATGTTTGAGCTGCCCTTCTATATACTCCATTTCCCTTATTTCCTATATACCTTTCCTTACCTTCATTCCTCCTCCAATCACATTATAATCGCCTATTTCCCTCCTCACTACCCAAATTGCCTGAGACCTGCTCAAAGATTACCCACTTTTTGATAACATTAGCTATCTTTGTTTTTATTCATATGAGAAAATACATTACATCACTTGTTTAGAGGAATGCAAATTAAAGCAACCTTGAAATCCCACCTCCAATTGTTAACATGGTATTTAAAGGAAAATGACAAATGTTGGAATGGATATAGGAAAACTGGGAAACTATTGCGTTGTTGGTAGAGTTGTGGACTGATCCAACCATTTTGGAGAGCAGTATGGAACTATGGTCAAAGGGCTATATATCTGTGCATACCCTTTGACTCAGTAATATCACTACTAGCTCTATATCCTAAAGCAGTGATGGGCAAACTTTTAAAGAGGGGGCCAAAGAAAAGGAAATGCTCATCTGTCAGTCTGTTTCTAAGGCAACTCTTTCAAAGTTTCATTGTATTGTATCCTACTCATTGTATTAATCATATTAGGAATAATGTCCCACAGTGGGGATAGAACATTTCAGGGGGCCACATCTGGCCTGCAGGCCATAATTTTCCCATCACTGTCCTAAAGAGATGAAGAAGAGGAAACTCGGGGTGGTGGATAGAAAGAAACAAAAAAAATTGTGAACAAAGAAAGACTGAAAAGGGAGTTTTGGAAAGAAAGGGACACTAGTGTATTGTTGGTGAAGCTGCAAATTGGTACAAATATTCTGAAAAATCATGAGGAATTATGCAAATAAAATTTCTGAAATGTTCATACCCTTTAACTCACAAATTCTGCTTCTAGGCTCATAACCCAGGAAAGTTGTTGACAAAAAAAAGATTCAATATGTATTTTAATATCCTTAGAAGCATTTTTCATGCCAATAAAAAACTGGAAGTAAATTCAAACTCCCCATTAATTATGGAATGGCTAAATAAATTATGGTACATGAATGCCATGGAATATTACTGTTCTTTAATAAATGATGAACATGATAAGTACAGAGTAAAAAAACAGAAAGTGGAGAATAAACCCAGAAGGCTAATAGGAGAACTCAAGTAGATAGATGTAGTTTCCACTTAGAGAACTCCCTAAATACCCAGCTTTGGTCTCCGGGTATTCTAGCCCCTTTTTAGTGAGAGTAAAGCAGAATCGCTTTCTCTCACTGAGTCAGTAACACAAAACACTTTGGAGACAATGTTATATAAAATCAGTATCTCTATTTATTCAAAGAGGGAGTACAAACTGAGGATCAGAACAAGATCCCTGACTCTAAGGGCTCTAGCTATCCAACTACCCACCACAAGTCTACAGCCCTCGCAAGAGGGAGTCTTCTGGTCTTCAAGCTAACGTACCTGCTCCCTTTTTTTAACTAGGTGTTCCCCAGAAAGAGCTGACTAAGCTTCCTATCTATGACCCTCAGTAGTTGGTTTGGTTGAGTTCAAAAGCTGTCTCCAAAACCCGTTATGATTGCTCTCAAAATGGCTAAATCCTCAAAGCCAACCTGACAGGATTTTAGACAATACCTTCTGGAAAGTTGATAAAAAACAACACAGTAGGTATAGTCAAATCCTTTGATAGATGTTCTCCAGTCAAACAGAGAACCTCCAAAGATGATTTTAGGGTTTTTCCTTCTCCATAGACAGGCTGAGGCAGCCAAGCTCCAGCAAGCTATCTTTTTCCCACTATAAGAGAAACAGATAAGGCCTTATATGAACTAATGCAAAGAGAAGTAGAAATAAGAAAATTACATATATATGATGATTGCAACAATGTAAATTAAAAGAAAAACAATGACAAAACAATTGAAATGTTTTGTAATTATTAAGGAAAATCTTGGCTCCAAAGATGAGTTATAAGACATTTGCCTCAATTCCTTTACAGAATTTGGGGTTTGCAGATATAGAATATTGCATATAATATCAGATTCTTTTGATGTGCTGATTGGTTTTTCTGATTTTTTCTTCTTCCTCTCCTTCTTTTAAAAAAAATTGTGTTAAGAGATGGCTCTTTGGAAAGGGGAAGGGAAGAAAATGTAAGGAAAAATCTGGGTAACATAAAAGAAAATATGTTAGGGTAGAATAATGATTCCTTTCCCAACCTTCTCCCCCTTGCCTTGCCTCATCAATCTTCATGGAGGAAAAATTAAATGATTTTTAAAGAAGAGTAAAAATAATGATCAATTTCTGATGTCTAAAACTCAATATGGATGTCTTTTCCTATTTATAATGTGAACTACCTAAGGAAGATACAGTGTCTTAAAGTTGAGTTTATGATTGTTTTAGAAGTTTATTGTTTGACTTGGGTGTTTGGAATGAAGTCTGATGAAAACAATAATGTCAACTAATTTTTTCATATAATTAGTTTCACTCTGCTCCATGACAACAGAATATGCTCCTAAATCCAACTGACAACTTAAGAATTTGAATAGTTAGCCTCAGATGCTGAGAGTGGTGTGAAGATGGAATTAACTCTCCCCTGTCCATTTTTAGATTTAATCACCAGAAGCGTATACACCCCACTTATCTTTAAGTATGGGGAGGTATGTGACCCACGTGTGTGATAGTGGTGACAAATCAGAATCAACTGACGGCCCCCTGGGCAGTCCTAAGCAAAACTTTAGCTGTAATTGGTCCACATAAAGTGGAAGAAAGGCACAGGAACTGATGAAAGGAAGGGTCTTGAAGGAACTCCAGCTTTGGGACTTCAGACTGCTCTTGGATTTTTCCCTTAGAACTACCATGTGGGTGAGTGAAAAAGGATGAATTCTTTCCTGGCTTTTTCTGGAGGTAATAGCCTCTGGAGAGGCCTCTTGTCTTGGAGGAGGCCTCGTGGTTGGAACCGTTGTTTAATTTACCTCTGGTTTCCCTTTTGCTGAGGCCTCTCTCTCTGATTTCCTTACTTTCATTCTTTCTCCTTTTGTAAATAAACTACCATAAAAAGTCATTCTGACTTGAGTAATAATTTCTGGTAACCACATTCCTCATAAATTTAGTCCATTTTTTTACCCCTTACAGTGGATAAGATAATATATATAGGGGGGAAGAAATCATCACTGTTGTTGAAACAACAGCTCCAAGCACATGTGCAGCTGACAGTGAGTCGTGCTAACTTCACATAAACTTACAAACGATGAATCATAGGTCTATCAAGTTAGAGCTATAATGGATCTCAGCAGACATCTAGTTCAACTCTATATCCCTACAGATATGGAAAATTAATCCCAGAGAAGTTACATGACTTGTCCAGTGCCACAAAGGGAATAAATGGGAGAGGCAGGATTCAAATCTAGATTCTCTCAATACAAATTCAACTCTTGTTCCACTGTGCCCCCAGTGTGTTATAGTTGAAAGAGAACTGAACCAGGATTTAGAAAGCTAGAGTTTGAGTCTTGGCTCTCTCTACCACTTTTTAGCCATTTTATATATGTGTCCAACTCTCTATGAGCTCCTTTGGGGCTTTCTTGGCAAAGAAGCTGGAATAGTTTGTCATTCCCTTCTTTAGCTCATTTTACAGATGATGAAACTGAGGCAAATAGGGTTAAGAGACATGCCCTGAGTCATACAGCTAGTGTCTGAGGTCAAATTTGGACTCAGGAGGAAGAGTCTTGATGATTCTAATGTCAGCATTCTATCCACTGTGCCAACTACTTTCCTAAATTTCAGTTTCTTCATTTGTAAAATTGGAAGAAAACATTCACTACCTACAGATGGTATATCAATTCAGGATATTATTGTTATGAGAATTAATTAGTGACCTTAGCAAAAACTCTTGCAGTAAGGATAGAGAACATATACCAGTGGGTCACAGGATTGGATGGTGAATCATTGGAGACTAATCATTCATTTAATAAGGCTCCTATTCCAATATTACTAGATATGCCCATATTTTGGTTTCTTATATACAAAATGGAGGGAATATGTTAACTTTATTAAAGTTTTTAAAAAAAAGATTCTCAACCTGAGGTCCATGGCCCTCCACGGGAAGGTGGTAGAGAGACTTCAGAGAATTTAATAACTTGCCTGGGTGGAGAAATTATATTTCTATTTTCAGTGACTTATAACTGAAATTTAGGAGTGGGTTTTAGACTTCATCAGACTATAAGAGACCAGATTTGTTTTTCTTGGCCCCAGAGAGCAGAACCATGTACTACATGGTTCTAATGGACAGATTTAGATTTAATGTAAAGAAAAATATTTAAATGACAGTTATCCAGAGGAGGCTTCCCCAGGGCATAATGCTTTTCTCATCTCTGGAGGTCTTCAAGTAAATCCCGGATACCTACTTGTCAGTTATATTGTATAAGGGTTTCTTACATAGGTATATATTGGACTGGGCAAACTCTGAGGTTGGAGAAAAGAAGAAGGAGAAGGAGGATGCAGAGGAAGAAGAGAAGAGGAGGAGAAAAAGAAGAGAGGGATAAAGAAGAGAAAAAGCAATGGGAGAGGAAGAAAGGTGGAAGAAGTAAGGGGAGAAAGACAAGAAGAAGGGGAAGATGGTTTGGGGAAAAGGAGGTGGTAGTAAATAATAGCATTGTACCTTTTAGCATTCCCATAGAGACTGACAAACTCATCACAAATGTCTGCACATGCCTGGTGTATATGTGGAAGAGATAGCCAGCTTGCAAATACTTAGCTACTTTTGAGTGTTTTCTACAGAAGTTGCCAAATGAATCACATCTAGAGAGGATGGGATTATAATCTTCTTCTTAGAGATGAGTAGGGATCCAAGATTCTAGAACATCAGCCATATAAACTGATTTTATCATACACGAGGGAAATTTTATCTCTTTGTCGCCCTGATTTTTTTATAGTCATAAAATAAATAAGGTCAGAAGAAGAATGGGTCATCAAATTCTCTATGGCCTGTGAAGATGGAAAGTGCAATATGGTGGATTCAATATCTCGTCATCCTTCATCCTCTAGAATTAAAAGTCACTCAGTTTCCAACCTGGAAAGACCTTCAAGAACTAGATGTGTGAAAAAACAAACTAGGTGTGTATCAAAAAAAAGGAAAGCACCTACTTATACATGAATATTTATAGTAGCTCTTGTAATGCAGGGTTGCAGCAATAGCTTTTTGCTTTTGCAAATTCAACTGTAACAGCCCTGGCAGTTAGAAGTTTAGAATGTTCGCAGAAAAGCAGTTGGAGCCTGATACTATAGTCTTTTTGTGGTGGCAAAGAATTGGAAATTGAAGGGATGCTCATCAATTGGAAAAGGGCTGAACAAATTGTGGTATATGATGTTGAGAGATGTAAGAAATGATAAACTGGATGATTTCAGAAAAAGCTGAAAATATCTATATGAACTAAAGCAGAATGAAATAAGTAGAACCAGGAGAACATTGTACATAGTAACAGCAGGATTGTACATTGACCAACTAGCTACTCTCAGCAATACAATGATCCAGGACAATTCTCTAGGATTTACGACATCTATCCTGCTTTCCACCTCCAAAAAAAGAACTATTGGAGTTGGAATGCAGATCAAAGCATATTACTTTCATTTTAGTTTATTTGTGTTTTTATTTTGGGGTTTTGGTTTCATATGAATATTCTCTTACTAAAATGAACAATATGGAAATGGATAATACGTGGATGACTTAGATCAAATTCCTTAACATCTCCAGAAGTGGGGAGCAATGGGAAAGAGGGACACATCTGGGATCTTATAACTTCAGAAAGCATATGTAGAAAGTTGTTATGATATCTAATTTGGAAAATGAAATATCTTTTTAAAAAAACTAGATTTATAGCATGCAAGGGTATTTAGGCACTAGAATGCTATCAGGATCAGATGACTTGATGAAATCATAGAATATTGGGATTTTTTATTTAAACCCTCACCTTCTCTCTTGGAGTCAATACTGTGTATTGGCTCCAAGGCAGAAGAGTGGTAAGGGTAGGCATTGGGGGTCAAGTGACTTGCCCAGGGTCACACAGCTGGGAAGTGTCTGAGGCCGAATTTGAACCCAGGACCTCCCATCTCTAGGCCTGGCTCTCCATCCACTGAGCTACCCAGCTGTCCCAAATCTTAGGATTTAAATCTTGAAGGGACTTTAGAAACCATTTAGCCCTACCTCTTCATTTTACAGATGAGGAAGCTGAAAATCAGAGAAGTTAAATGACTTAGAGGCCACATTGGGTAGGATTACCAAAGCACCTCAAGTTCAAAGGAAATTATGACAGATCCTTAGTAAACCCAGAAAAGAAGAGCTTTGACTGACCTGGCTACTATCACTACCATCAATGTCCACTCTGCTGGGGTGTATGACCTAAACTTTCTTGAGATCTGTTCTTTCTGCTAAAAAGAAGAGTGCCAGAAAAATGATTAACTTCCTCACTGAAAAGTTCATGTTTCTGAAGATAGAAGAAGAGATATGGGGCACTCAAATTCTGGAGCTACTGCTTATGAATTTGGGGGAACTGGTAGTTGAAACCAAAATAATCATAGTCTTAAGAAGAAAAGATGGGCATTTTAGAGTTTTTAATAAATTCATCTAATCTTAGAGCTGTGGCAGTAAATTTGTGACTTGCCCAAGTTAAAATGGTTAGGAAATGAATAGAAAGGAAACAAACACTATCCATCCTCCATACTCACACACAGAGGCCTTGCCTGCCAGATTTTCTTTTTCTCCATTTCTTCAGGAGCTTATGGTTTCAGGTAATAATACTGTTCAGGGAGTTACTACAAATAAAGTGTAATGAGAGGCTATTTTCTGGTTCACAGTTTTATAGTCCTTTTGGGCATAGTCCTAGATTGCCCTCTAGGATGCCTGGATCTATCCACAACTCCACCAACAATGAATTAGGGCCTCAATTGTGCCACATCCCCTCCAACATTTATCACTTTCCTTTACTGTCATATTGGCCAATCTGATAGGTATGAGTTGGTAGCTCAACGTTGTTTTATTTTGCATTTCTCTGAGAATGATTTAGAACATTATCAATTATTGATAGCTTTGATTTCTTCATCTGAAAACTGCTTGTTCACATCCCTTGACTATTTGTCAATTGGGCAATGGCTTGTATTCTTATAAAATTGACTTTGTTCTCTATAGAGAAATTAGACCTTTATCAGAGACTTATAAAATTTTGCCCTCAGGTCGTTGTTTCACTTCTAATTTTGGTTATATTAAAAGTTTTGTTTATCTAAAAGCTTTTTAACTTAACATAATCAAAATTATTCATTCAATATCTTATAATGGTTTCTGTCTCTTATTTGGTCATAAATCCTTCCCTTCTCCAAAGATCTGCCCGGTAATCTATTCTGTGTTCTTCTCCATTTCCTTATCTATAAAATGAAGGGATTCGACTTGCTCTCTAGCCTCCTGTTTATATATATATTACTTTTTCCTTTGCTTGGACTTCACTTCAATCCTATTTCTGCCAACTGAAGCCCTTCCCTTCTTTTAAGAACTAGTTCAGGTGGCATTTTCTCCTGAACCCTTCACCTGTCTTGCTACCCTAACCTCTACCCTAGGAGAAAGTGATTATTTTCTATCTCCTCAAACTTCTCATGCCTTTTTATCTCACTATCTCCTTTATACTTTTCTCATTTCACTCCCCGTCACAATTATGGACATGCCCTTCATCCCATCAGGTTATTTTTAATGAAATATTTTTAGAGCAAAAATCACTTTTATCTCCCTCTCACCACGTCCAGGAGAGCAATGTCTATCTCACAAGTCATCATGTATTGTCAGCATGTAACACAGTGCTTAATTAAATAGGTCCTTAATAAATGTTAAGAAGATCATAGAATCCTAAATGTAAAATTAGAAGAAGAATTAGAGGTCACCTAGTCCAACTCTCTCATTTCATAGATGAAGAAACAGAGATCCAAAGAACTTAAGCAGTTCTGCTAATGATCGCATTATGAGCTGCTAAATATGGAAAGCAGGATTTGAACCCAGGTCCTCTGATTTCAGCTTTAGCACTCTTTCCACTGATCACATTGCTGTTTGTTAAATTAAAATGCTAAATTGGCCTTGCTTTCTCATATTTCTTTTGTTTTTTGTTTTGTTTTTGTTTTTATTTTAAATCCTTAACTTCTGTGTATTGGCTCCAAGGCAGAAGAGTGGTAAGGGTAGGCAATGGTGGTCAAGTGACTTGCCCAGGGTCACACAGCTGGGAAGTGTCTGAGGCCAGATTTGAACCCAGGACCTCCTGTCTCTAGGCATGGCTCTCCATCCACTGAGCTACCCAGCTGCCCCTCCTCATATTTCTAATTGACAATACTTTTTCATTTTGTGTTGACCATTTACTAAGTAAAATAAAATAATAAAACCTTTTCAAATGAATCTTATATTTATTATTATTCATTTTATTATTTCCTTTAATAAAATTAAAATACTAATAAAAGCAAAATAAGTAAAACGGCATTCATTTGTAAATTTTAGATCAGAGGTGACTTGGGAGCAGGGAAGATGCTTTAGTCACCACGGCCTCTCCTGGAGGGACTTGACTAATCCTTGGTGTCCAGCAGGTGTGGACCTCACCCAGCACCTGCTCATTGGACGCCGTTTTGTACGCGGCGACATTGGGCCAAGCGCTGTGGCGGAGGTGAAGAGGAGCAAGCCTTGCCCTCGCCCTCGCCCTCAAGAAACTTGAAGGTGAGGAAGAAATAATTATAATAGTTCACATTTAAATAATGCTTTCTGCGTGCCGTGGAGAAGGCGGAGGGTGCTCGGAGAGGACTCGCCCTTTTCGGAAGCGCCCGCTTACCTTTGGTGACCGCCTTTGGCCCGGCTCTCGCCTGTGGCTCCCAGAAGCTGAAGCGCCCAGTGAATGGGCAGCGCTAAAGACAAACATTCAGCAGACACGATTAAGGGGAATTCGTGGGAAGAGCTCACACTCGCCAGGGCCTAGAGGGGACGCGCACCCCAAATGGCTGAAGAGTGGCCAGACGGGAACAATGTGTTCCCTCCGATGAGCCATGAAGGCAGCTGAAGCAGGCGGTGAGGGGGAGGCGTTGGTCGGACACTGAAGCCAGCAGGGTCACCCGCTGCACCCCAGACCATGGCCGGACTTCTTGACTTCTGCCTTGCCCGGCACTTGGGGGACGGGAAGCTGCCTTGTGCGGCTCTGATTCGCTTAAGTCCAGTTCACTTGCGAGTCAAGAGATCAGCCCGTGGTGTCGGCGATCCTCTTTGAAACAAAGCGTGGACAGCCACGACGGGCCGGGGACCGGGCTGAGCGCTTTACAATGAGTCAAACCCTGGGAGGTGCGTGTTTTCATTATCCCCATCTTATATTTGAGGAAACGGAGGCAGAAAGAAGCTGAGGGGCTCGTAGGGGTCCTCGCAGAGTCCTCGGTCACAGACTAGTGAGTGTCTGAGGACACTTTTGAATTCGAGTCTTCCTGACTCCAGGTTCATTGCTTTTCCCACTGCACGACCCAGCAGAAAAAGGAACACACAGATATGGATGTATACTTACACACACACACACACACACACAATGAAATAAGGACATGAAGATGAATGTCCGGAGGCCTAAAGCTTTGAAAATGTCAGCTAAACTGTCCAACCAACAAAACTCTGAGTTCAGATGTCAAGATTACGGTGAGAAGGAGGAGGTAAGATTCCGTGGAGAAAGAGGGATTTCAGCTAGTCTTACAGAACATTTTAGCTAGGCAGAGGTGGAAAACAACCTATTCTTATCCGCTTTTGTCTCTGTGCTCATAGACAGACACAGCTTTACTCAGGCTTGAGATGGGTTCTGCCTTCCTCCCTTACTCACGCCTCGATCACATCACATCCTACCTCATTTCCTCTTTATTTGTACAAATCCACTAGATTTTAAACATCTCAAGGGCAGGGACTGTCATTTCTCATCTTTGTGTCCCAGTGGCTCAGCCATACGCCTTGTTCATATATTAAAGATTTCCAATCATTTTTATAAATGTGTGTTTATTTTTGTTGGTTTTTTTAGTATGGCTGTATAATCAACACCTCATTTGATGCTTAAAGACATCTTGAGAGGTGGACTGAACAGCTATTTCTATCATCCTCTGACTCTTAGATAGGTTAAATGAGATTTTTCTTTAAGAGCTCAGTTTACTTTCTCTGTGAATACTTTCCCGATTTCCCAAGTTAATCTATTCTAGTATCTTGTATAAACTCATTTTTCTTAAACCCTTAACTTCTGTGTATTGGCTCCTAGGTGGAAGAGTGGTAAGGGTGGGCCATGGGGGTCAAGTGACTCACCCAGGGTCACACAGCTGGGAGGTATCTGAGGCTGGATTTGAACCCAGGACCTCCCACCTCTAGGCCTGACTCTCCATCCACTGAGCTACCCAGCTGCCCCTACTCATTTTTGTATATATATTGTCTTTTTCATTCAAATGTAAGCCATTGGAGGACAGGGACTATTTTTGTCTTTCTTCGTATCTATAGAGCTTAGCATGGTGCCTCTACGTCTCATAGAAAGTGTTGGATAACTGCCAGTTGGGGACTGTTCAGATGCAGGGAAGATTTGTTTGTCTCGCTAGCAGTTCTCAGTTATTTTTCAATTTGAATAGCGTCAGTTATAAAATGGCCCTGTACAACGGGAGAAATTCTACAAGCCCCAGGAGAAAGTCAAGTTAGGTGAGGGTTACTCAACTCCTTGGTGGCCATGAGTTCTTTTTCTTCTCAGGGAAGAATGCGTCAAGCCCAGAATGGCACCCTGGGGGAGGCGAGTCTACCAGAAAAGAAAGATTTCTTGGTTTTCTCTAGTTTGGGCTATAATTTTTTTTCTGTACTCTTTGTGGTGTCCAATGAACTCTGTCCATGTCTAGTTAGCTTTCAAGGGAATTAAGGATCCCCATACAAGAACAAAAAATTAGCTAAATCCAGATGTTTCTGGGCCTGGGGATGACACTTCAACAATTCAATTCAACAAGGGCTTATTAAATACCCACTGTGTGATCATCTCTGGGGATGGGAAGACCCAAGTGCTGAAGCAGTACTTGTCCCACGGGCGCTGACATTCTAATGAACGAAAATGAGTCATAAAGAATATTAATTATTAGAGAAACTCTAAGAATGGGATTTTAGCAACTCTTAAAGGAAGTCAGAAGTCAGAGATAAGGGAGAGCATTTGGGGCATGGGGGCTTTCCCCAATCTCCTTTGAGAAAGCTTAATGGGAAGAATAGCAAGGAGGACAGAGTTGTTATAGGATAGAGGGAAGTAAGGTATGAGAAGACTGAAAAGACGGGAAGAGGCCAAATGAAGAAGAGCTTTAAAAGATAAACAGGATTTTATATCTTACCTTAGAGGTAACTAGAAGCCACTGGGATTTATTGAGTAGGGAGTTTACATGGGGAGGTATGTTCTTTCAGAAGACTCATTTAATGGCTGAGTAGAGACAAGGAGGCTGACCAGGAGCCTCCCGTGATAGCCCAGACAAAATCATGAGGGGCTGAACCTGAGTCGTGCAGAAGAAGAAGAAGAGAAGGGGATGCTTATGAGAAATGTTGTCAAAGTAGAATAGATGAGACTTGGCAACAGATTGGATAGAGGTAGGAGAATGAGGAGTCAATGGTGATACTTAGGTGGTGAGCCTGGGTGACTGAGAGATTGGTAGGACCCTCAACAATAAAAAGGAAATACAGAAGAAGGGAGGGTTTGGGGAATCATCTCTGACATGGTGGATTTGTTGTCTGTGGGAAAGCTCCCACCAGAGGGTTGGCCACTGTCGGATTAATTAATTAATTAATTAATTTTGGGTGGATCGACCAAAATGCCGTGTGTGACCTTCAGAACTTCCACTTCTACAAGTAATTAATGGCAGAAGAGTTTCTGAAGAAAGTGCCGATTCATATAGGTCTTGGATCACTTGTAAACATTAATTTAATTGTTAGGATTCTTACACTGGTTTTTTATCCAATGAGCAATGAATCCACATACTCGAGGAGAAACGGAATCACATCCACATTGGCATTCTTTCCATAAACAATACCAGACTGACGATATTTATGAGTGGGTTGTACTGCCTTTGGGAAAATTCAAAGATCCGTTAGTGACCCCAAGTTTTCCCACCCAAATTTCACCTTGAAAATGCCAATAGTCTATCTGCGTTGATGTATCAGTCAGACCTGATTGCCTGCTATGTGTTAGTCCCTGTGACAGGTTCTACTTGTTCAGTCGTTCAGTCGTATCTAAGTCTTCACGACTCCCTGAACTGCAGCTATCTATGGAGTTTTCTTGGCATAGACACTGGAGGAGTTTGCCATTTCCTTCTCCAGTGGATCCTTTAGCCAGGCAATGAGATGTGAAGTGCCTTGCCCGGGGTCACACAGGTAGAAAGTATTTGAGGTTATAGTTAAACTCAGATTTTCTTGATTCCAGGCCCACTATTCTATCCACTGAGCCACCTAGCTGCCTTCCAGGCATACAGGGTCTAAGTTAATTGCCCAAGATCACACAGCTAGGAAGGTCTGAGGCTGGATTTGAATTCAGGTCTTATTGACTTCAAGCCTAGTGCTCTTAACCACTGACTCACAGCTGCCTTTTGCATTAGGTTATAAAGCTGGAACTCACCTCCCCATCAAAATGAAGCTGTTTTTATTCTCAAGAAGCTCATATTCTATTGAGGGAAGAAAACATATATTTGTTGTTGCTATTGTGCAGTTGTTTCAGTCGTGTCTGATTCTTCATGAACCAGTTTTGAGGGTTTCCTGGCAAAGATACCAGAATGGAGGCAAACAAGGTTTAAGTGACTTACCTAGGGTCACTCAGCTAGGAAATGTATGAAGCTGAATTTGAACTCAGTTCTTCCTGACTCCAGGTCTAGCACTCTATCCACTGTCCACCTACCTTACCCAGAAAACCACACACACACACACTAAATATAATGAGTTATGGAGGAATACACTTTATTTAATTTAAATTTATTTAAATTGTATTTAATTTAATTTAAAATGTAACTAATTGAGAGGGCTACTAGATGGGTATGTAATACATAACAAATACAGAAATGTAAAGAACTGAATAAAATAGATTATCAAAGAAATATATGCTGAAATAAAATATGGACCAGTCACACGGTGAGAAATAAGGTAATCACTGGATGGCCCATGAGCTCTACTGATATCATCATGATGACAAGAAAGTGAGGAAGACCCCCAGTGTGTTGGACAGATGGCCTATGGTGAATTTCCAGTTGGACTCAGATAAGAATTGCTTAAGATGGACAAACATGGTTGGGTTGCAAGCCATATTTTTAAGGCTACAGATCTATTTTATTTGATTGAATATGGCTGAAAAAAAGGAGATGGTCTGGTCATGTCACTAAAAAGAGAGGTCCTATACAGCCCAAATGGTACAGTAGTATCTCTGTAATGCCACAAATACCAGAAGAAGGCCTCTGGCATATTGGTAGATCCTCAAAGGAGGATTCACGTGGACAAGAAAAGAAGAAGATGAGAACATATGGGAAGGCTGTGTTTTACTGAAGCCGTCCACCGACTCCACAAAGATTCCTAGTGGGTTGGACACTCAGAAAGAGGAACCAAGGACTGAATGAAAATGGGTTACGGGTTAAGGATTAATGGAAAGAGAACATAAGGCGAGAATAAAGACACATAGAAAGCTTTGGCATAAGGTAGACAGACAGCGAGTAAGCTCTGGTGGTCAAGAGCTTCTTGGATAGAAGCTCTGATGGTTAAGAGCTCCTGCTTCAACTGTCATATAGCCACTTTTATTAGGGTTACAATCATACACGGGGGGACGAGGGAGCCAAGTGATCTGATGTGAGGTAAACATCTCGAGATACAGACTGTTGGACCCTAAAGCAATAGACAGAGGAAACATCTAGATCCGGAATCCATATGGCCTAAGGTCTTGATACTAATTACTTGTTTTTTGGTAAAATAAGGAGCCTGAGATAACTGACCAGTTTTCCAGAGTGTAGCCTTAG
The DNA here is from genome assembly GCF_016433145.1 of Gracilinanus agilis. NCBI lineage: Eukaryota > Metazoa > Chordata > Mammalia > Didelphimorphia > Didelphidae > Gracilinanus > Gracilinanus agilis. Next base: position 296,057,258 of record NC_058135.1, on the reverse strand, counting down.
GGAAGGGCTAGGAATTTGGCAAGGCTGAGGTTTAATTCAGCTCAAGGTTACAGAAATCACTCATAAGCAATATAAGTGTCATTTTTGAGCACTTCTTAAAATAATATCACAATTAATGTATACCTGGATTGCTACATTTACTTTGGGGAGAGAACCTTTCAGACCCCCTAAAATACCAAACCGTATTAATATACTGGCTTGGAACTTGAGAATTCATAAGTACTCCCAGCTATATGAGTCCATTTAAGCCCTCACAACAATCCTGTGCAGTAATCAAGACAAGGATTATCATCCCCATTGTAGAGGTGAAAAAACTGAGATTCAGCAAAATAATAGCAAATATGTGGTGGAGCCAAATTTGAAGTCCAGGTCTTCTGCCTCCTTTTCAAGGGCTCTTTTTACTACATCGTAAAGTTTCTTATGTTTGTTTGGGGGATAATGAGTCAGTCTGACAAACCATAGTTACTGACTATGTCTTTAAACTTTCTACTAATCACTGTGTTCCAACATTTGTCTTCTATCTGGTTGTCAAACTGTTGGAGGCAAATGTGCACTTGTTTGGATTTTTTTTAATGGATTGATTTATTTATATTCATGAACCCTGGAAAGTCTGCAGGATCACCTTCCCGGACAGTGAGATAAATTCCAAATAGCCACAATTTGTCACTCGGGAAAACATGCTTTCCATTGCTATTTCATCTAGGTGTAGCATTAACTCCAATAGCAGATACAGAGAGAGATAGAGACAGAATTAGAGAGACCTAGAGAGATGGAGAGAAGCAGAGAAAAAGAGTCATAGACAGAGAGAAGGAGGAGACAGTGGAGGACAGGGATTCTGGGATTCTGCCAGGGGATTTCTGGTTCTGATCTCTCTCTGCTCATTGCCATGTGGTAGTGGTGGGGCAGAGAAGTTCCCTGGTCACTGAGTGGTTCAGTGATGCTAAATAGAACCTATGACTTCACCATGACACATAAATCTGTTTTAAAACTTCCTTTGATCTTTCCTTAGAAAATAGAATTGGCATATAATGGGATTCCCTCTGGGGAAATCTGAGCAGTAGTCAGGGGATGATGGCATCATGCTCTTTGCAGAGTGAAAACATGTTTTGTATTCTTACTTAGACTATGGTAATGGAGAAAACCAATAGAAGACTGATGTACCTTTGCACTTTGTGAAAGCTAAAGAGGCAGGATGGAAAGAGCATTGCACTTGGGGCCAAACTCAATCACTTCCTAGTTAGGTGAACTTTACCAAATCACTTCAATTTTTAAGTCACTTGGTTTTCCCCTCTGTGAAATGGAGCTCCTAATTTTGCCTCTTTTTCCTCCCAAGCAAGGTTTCTGTGAAGAAAACACATTGCAGATTGGAAAGCAACCATTCTACTGGGAGCCGTCATCATCTGGTCAATGCCCTCCAGTAGTGAAGCGATGGCTCGCCAAAGTGGGGGACTTAATGTGTTGTCCTTGGGACAGCCAGAAAAACAGTTATACTGAAGCTTTCAAATATGAAGTTCATCTTTTTTGGAAGCCAGAGATTATGAATTCAGGAGTGATTTTATTTCACACATCACCCATGTCCTCACTTGGCTCCCTCTGGGGCAGTAAAGCACAGGATTATGGAAACTAAAACTTTCAGGAAATCTCTCCTCTCTGCCTCGTTCCAGGTCAGCCCCCTCCTCCTCTTCCCACATAACTTGGAAAGCTGCCTCATTTCCTTTCAGATAGAGAGCCAGACAAACTGGCTTTGGCCTGGAGAAACCTGTATTGCCCTCTGAAGATTATCACCAGGGATGAGGAATAAAATGTTGTGTCCATGGCACGGGTGGAGATCTCCGCACAGGTCAGCATCACTCTTTCCTTTTATATTCCTCTCCCAATACTTGGGTAAACTGCTGCCCTAGCACATAGTGCCAAACCTGGAGTCAGGAAGTCCTGAGTTCAATTCTACACCAAACATTTACTTGCTCTCCGACGCTGCATAAATCATTTAACTTCATTCAGTCTCAATTTCCTGTTCTGCAAAATGGGGATAATTCATTCGGTTAATCAACAAGACTTTATTAAACACTTGCAATGGCCAGACATTGTGCCTTGTGCTGGGGATACAAAGAAAAGTCAATGACAATGACAAAAACCATGGAAAAAAAAATCACAAACCATACCAAACAAACAAAATGCCAGTCCCTCCTATCAAAGAATTCATAGTCTAATAGGAGAGACCACATTTAAATAACTATACACAAATAAGATATATAGATATATATCTATATCTATATATAAAAGTTAGAGATAATTAACAGAGAGAATGCCACTTAACTCACAGGACTGTTGTGAGGATTAAATGGGAATATATATATATATATATATATATATATATATATATCTTCATGAAACTTAAGGGCCTAAATCAATGTTGCTTATAACAGTAGCAAAAGCAATAACAGGTTATTATTATCATCGAGCTCTCTAGTCAGTTTGCTTTTCTCTGGTTTCCAATTTTGACATTCCACTAAAACTCTTTTCTTCAGTTACCAATGACTTTTTTTACTGTCAAGTCGAAAGAGCACTGACCTGGAATCAGCAGTTCTAGGGCTGCCACTAACCCACTGTGAGACCTTATACAAGTCCTTTACCTTCACTGGGACTCACTTTCCTCCTCTGTAAAAGGAGGAGGCTGGACTAAGGGAATGCTAATGTGTTTTCCAGCTCTAGCATGGATAAGAAGCCTGCATTCTCTTGGTCATCAAAAACCAAAAGGCAAAAGGTGCCCTCTGGTGGCAGTATGTGTTCAATACTATGCACAAAAGCCCCCAGTCCCAAAACAAAAAACGAATCCCCAAAGGGCAAAAGCATTTCCTGCTTAACTCCCCTCCTCCTGTTCCCAGGGGCAGACTTCATGCCAGTGCACAGAACACGCTCACCTCAAGGAAATACACTCGAAGGGATGATGCTGGCCTTCAGAAAGCTACTCCTTCTTTTACAAAAACTAATGCTATCACAGCTGGCCAACATTTTCATCTTTAAGGAGAATCGTTTAAAAAAACCATATAAGAACGTGAATACACTAGAATACATTGCTATAAACAGTTCTGAGCAGGCAGAAAATGTAGACTTGTAGAAAATGTAGAACATTGCGGAAAATGTTCATCTGAAGTCTGTAATAGCAGCAGCATTTGTATACATGTATGTGTGTGTACATATATACATGCTTATACACAAATATATATACATATATAGCCAGTTTTGATACACAAAACATTTGATTGTTTTGTTCAGACGGGCTTCATATTGGCCACTTGATTTCTTCACATTTTTCCAATTTCCCACCCGCGCAGATGCTCCTTGAAGTTTCCATTGGTCCGGCGTCATGGCTGGCGGTGCCTTCAGGTCTCTCATACATGGGTGTGTGTCGAGATCTCTTTATCATCTCTGATAATCTGATAAAGGCAGTTTAGTTGATAAGGAAATAACTGGACATGAAGATCTTTTACCTCATGTCTCCAGTAGCATGGAGTTTATTATATATATTGCAAGACTCATTTCACACAAAAGAACCTCCCCAAACTTTGCAGATGTGCAGAAGTTACAAATTATGTTATATTGAAACACAAAACATTGGCTTCAGAATAGAACAAGGCCAAGGCTGAATTTTGACTGGGTTCTTATGAGAAAGCCAAGTCAGGGAATATTTTTCTCAAGTTGAATTGCCCCTGCTAAGGTTTTGGCCTTGGCTATACCAGGCAGCAGCATTCCTGGTTAAAGGGGAATGGTATTAACCCTTTAAATTCAGGTTTGCTGGGAACTTAAAGCTCTTCAATAAGGCCACAATACTTTTCAAGAAGAAATCACAAGGATCACAAACGGGGTCAAAAGAGGAGTCTCAGATTTTTATCTGTTCTCTTATTGGCTTCCCACAGGTGTGCTGTCAGGATCCACTCCATCTTCATTCTTGGTTCTGACACTGAGAATGGCCTCGGGGGGGCTTCCCTCAGCTGTGTGGTTTCTGCTGGGCATCTCTGTGCTGGACTTTCCAGGCTTGCTTGGATAGTGGCTGGATTCTGTAGGGTGGGGAGTTGGGGTACTCGGCAATCCAGTTGCTTAGAAGAACTTCCTGAATGGGGGGCGTGGGGTGTTGGCTGGTGCTGGGGGGCCTTGGGTTGGGGACCCTGAAGGCAGTTTCATGTAGTCCTCCCGGCCAAGGTGGAAACTCCCCAAGGAAGCCTTCTTTACAAAAAAACTCCTCTAATCTAGGTCCACTTCTTCCCAGAGGAGCATCACCAACCATAGATAGGTCCCCAACGAATGGATACTGAGGCAACCTTTCTTTCATCTTTTCTCTCCAAGAGTCACAAATTCTCTGACGTTATCCTGGGTCACGATGATGCCGAAGTCTTGTCCGGGAGGTGCACTAGAAACCTGTCATCACGAGATGCAATTCTTGCTCCAAAGACCGTCCGGGCTGGGGTTAAAGCCAACATTCCGGGGTCCTGGCTCTGGGTCAAGAAGGGCCGCTCTGTGACGTTAGGATCACATCTTGTTCTCCCCCAGGAGCGAATCCCCTCATGTTTCTGTCGCCGAGTTTCCAGAAGTATTCTATGACTATTGCAAGCCCCTGAGAGGAAAAGAACTTGTAGAGACCCTGGGCAAGGGCACCACTGCTCCCATCTATGACGATGTGCCTTCAGCCTGACCTCCCTGCTTCATTTCTTGATTCCAGCCCGTGGGGTATTTTTAGTGAACCCCAAGAACTGAGGAGTCATACACTGATTGGACGGGCCCGTCAGCTTCGCACTGGTCACAGGGCCGTGCTGTAGTGACGCCAGTCATCAGGCTCATGGCAGGACAAAAGTCAAGATGGCCCAGGACGCAGCGGAGGGCCTCAGCCTCTTTGATGTCTACCCGAGCTCTGAGCCCGTCACAGCGCCCCTTCCACTGCCTTCATGGCCATCGGAACAAACTGTCTCATTCCCCTACCAGAAGTCTTCACCGGCCTGGGGCAGACACTCCCCCTAAGTTGGGGCTGAGGGCCAGCAGTTCCCCTAAACCTGGTTTAGCCCCGCTTGCTAAGACAGCTTTCCAGAGTGTGGCTATTGCTCGAGCCTCAGTTTCTTGGAGCCTCAGGTGAGATCTGGGGGACAGGCGGACACCAAAGGTGGATGAGCAGCCCTGAGAAGGGTTCGGCAAGCTCTGCTGGTGCACCAGAGGTAGGAGACTTCCCTGAACACCGCCTGTACCCTTAGGGCAGCTACGCTGTGCCAGGCACCGAGCTAAGCGCTTTCACAGGTGTTGTCTGATTTCTTCCTCATGCTATCCTTGCAAGATGGGTGCTATTAGGATCAGCCCATTTTCTAGATGGTGTAAGAGGGAAAATTAGATAATATATTTAAGGTGTGGTCGCCAGGAATCAATCAGATTCAGATTGATTCCATAATTAAAATAGACCCAAGTCAGGATGGGTTTTATGGTAGTTTATTTACAATTTGGGAAGGTAGAAGGTAGGGAAATAGAGAGAGGGAGAGGCTGGCCCGGGCCGGCAGAGGTCTGGACCAAGAGAGGGTTAAAAGGCTAATTAGACTAGGCTACTAGTAGCAAGGCCTTAGCAATTAGAGAGGCAAAGAAGCCTCCTTGAGGCAGAGGCTCTAGAAACGCCAAGGTAGGCCCGAGGAAGTCAGCCTAACTTACCCACATGACAATTCAGAGGGAAGCCGCCTGAGGTCTCACCTCCTTCTACGCCAAGTTCAGGCACCAACTGCTCTCAACAGGAAGTTACCATCATATTTGAAGGACAGCAGCTTTCCTCACTTCCTGGAGGTCCGCCTCTCATTCAAGTGGACAAATGGCAGCCTCAACAGTTTTGGACTGCCCAAAGGGCCGTCCCTTGTTCTTGATCTGTTACTTATTGTCACATGTGGGTCACTCATCTCCCCTCCCCACTAAGGGGGGTGGGGATGACATTATCTCTGGTGGCTGGAGTTTGAGCTATGAATGGGGGACGAGGTTAAGCAGTTCTCCTACCTCAACTCAGTGTAGTCTCATGAGGCCCAATCTGCCCCTGTAGGGTGAGAAAAGACTGTTTGAGAGTGGGGGAGAGAAGCAAAAGCTGAAGATCCTCGTAGACTTGGAGTTCTTTCATACGTATCCACAGACGCATCTTTATTCATAGAGCCATCTGGCAGCCCGGCACAGTTTCTAAAACTTGATCAATCCATAGCAATACCCAGGGCTTCCCCCGCTTCCCTGTGCTGTCTTGATGGCTCTGCTAAAGTAGGTGAGAGCCAGAGGTTCCACGCCAGGGTTTTGTACTCTCTTAATTTCTTTCATCTTAATCTCATGTATTTTGTTTGGACCTATGATTTCCATATGTGTAGGGTACTCCCAGGGCAGAAATTCCTTCTAGCAATGCCAACTGGCAGCTGTAGCCTTTAGTCTTAAGAGAGTTTTCTGGGGCTATAGAGAGGCTAAGTAATTTGTTAGGGCCTTATCCATAGCTAATATGTGTAGGAGGCAGAACTTGAACTTGTCTTCTTGAGTCTTAGGCCAGTTCTCTGTCCACCCTCTCATGGATGTGCTACGTCTCAACTTTTTTTTTTTAAACCCTTTACTTCTGTGTATTTGGCTCATAGGTGGAAGATTGGTAAGGGTGGGCCATGGGGGTCAAGTGACTTGCCCAGGGTCACCCAGCTGGGAAGTGTCTGAGGCCAGATTTGAACCTAGGACCTCACGTCTCTAGGCCTGACTCTCCATCCACTGAGCTACCCAGCTGCCCCTCAACTTTTAAAATTAGAATTCATATTTTCTTTCATTTTAATTTCCTTTGGGCCAGTCAACTTCCAAGTTCAGACAGGCCTCATGAATCTGAGTTCATCTATCTGTGGATGCTTTGGGGAAGAAAAGAAGGCATTCCATAGTCCAGTAGCTTTGGCAGAAAGTAGGACGGGGTAGGCACTACTGCCATGATTGTCTAAGTCATTTTCTCCTCTTTTCATAAAAACACTTTGAACCGAGGCATCGTGTTGTTGTGTCATAAGGGCATGCAGGATCTGAACCATTCTTGTTGGGACCGAAACTTGGCCTCCTCCCAAACTTCCCAGAGCAGCATTTGGAACTTTCTTGGTATGTCATGAATCCCTTTGGTAGAATAGCAAAGCTTATGAACTCCCTTTTGAACTGAGGTTTGCCAGTGCATAAAAGAAAACACATCGGTTTGCAAAGGAAACACATTTTATCGAAATAAAGATGTGGTGGGACTTTTTTCCCCTATCCAAGTTTATAGACTCACCAGAATCTGTCCACAGACTTTATTGGAGTCAGCAGACCTCAGATAAGAACCATCGATAAATGACTGTAAATTAGTCCCACTGGATTGGAGCCCTGGGAAATGGCATCTTTAAGGAGAGCGTGATGATCTAATTCTGAAAATTAGAAGCATTCCTGGCTCTTAAGTATTAGAGTGTGAGCTTCCTGAGGCCCCAGACTCTTTTTCTTTTCTTTACACATCTAATGTTTAATCTAGCGCCTTGCACATAATGACTTTGTTGATTTGAGTCACTTGAGTTGAACTTATGGCAGAGATCAGCATCCTAGAAAGCAGAGCCCCCAGGCTCCTTTGCTGGCCTTGTGCTTTAGCTGAGCCAATCCCTTTTGGCTGCTTTTTGCATCAGAACCCTTCCTGGCCCTGGAAAATGGAGAGAATTCTTTTTCCTCCCAGGCTGACTTCATTGTAAAACATCAAAAGATGAATCAGATAAGTTTGCAAGGTGACATGAGCTTGTTCTTGTTTTTAAATTTTTAAAAGAATTTTGTAATCCTTTGTAATTCTGTGTATTATTTTACACATTTCGAAACATTATTTCAAGGCTTCAGCGGACTGCCTACGGGGTCTAGTCAACAAAAATAAGGTAAGAAACGCTGAACTATGGGAATTATAAGAGTCAACCTTTGGGGGCAGCTGGGTGCCTCAGTGGATTGAGTCAGGCCCAGAGACAGGAGGTCCTATGTTCAAATCTGACCTCAGATACTTCCTAGCTGTGAGACCTTGGGCAAGTCACTTAACCCCCATTGCCTAGTCCTTACCACTCTTCTGCCTTAGAACCAATACACAGCATATTGGTTCTAAGACAGAAGGTAAGGGTTTAAAAAAAAAATCAACCTTGGCTTAGTCCCTTGGATTGGAAGCCATGTAGATAAGCCTCTTCCCCTTGTGGGTCCATTCCTTTCCCTTTAGAATAGACTTAAATAAATACAATCCTTGTGCACATGCACACACACAAGAGCTCTGAGCTAGACTTGGGTTGTTTTAGGAGGCTGAGAGGTACAATGAAGAGTACTGGGGGTTGGGGAGGGCAGCTGGGTAGCTCAGTGGATGGAGAGTCAGGCCTAGAGACAGGAGGTCCTGGGTTCAAATCCGGCCTCAGACACTTCCCAGCTGGGTGACCCTGGGCAAGTCACTTCACCCCCATTGCCCACCCTTATCACTCTTCCACCGAGGAGCCAATACACAGAAGTTAAGGGTTTAAAAAAAAAAAAAAAGAAAGAGTACTGGGTTTGAATCCCTTATTACTTGCATGAATTTGAGCCAGTAATCATCTAAGGTTTCTAGGCTTCAATTTCCTCCTCTAGATGTAAAAGCGATCTTTGATGGCCTTGTCTGCAAGTGAAAGATCCAGGAATATTTCTTGGCAAGTGGAGGGGGCGATGGCTAATTGTCTCTGTACCTCTATCTCACCCACACACTACCTCACAGGGATGTTTGAGGATCAATGGAGAGGATAATATATAGAAAATGTTTTGTAAACCTTACAACACCAACTAAATGTCAGCTATTATCATTCTGGCATTCCCTGTAGATCTCTACTCCCAGTCTGGGGCTGGGTCTAGACCCAGCTCTCCACCAGACAGACCTTAGAAGTGGCTCTACTCATAAATGGCCCTTTGGGGATCCATCTTCCTACACTTACCGCCCACTTCTCATTTTTATTGTTCTATCAAAAGCCAAGTCTTCATATCCTGAATAAAAATAATACTAAAACAAAATAAAAAACAGCCCCAAGGTGGAAGCAAGGAAGGAAGATGGAGGCAGAAGAAAGCAAAGAAATGGGGACTATCAAGGGACCAGCTTCCTTCCTCTTCTCCTCTCACACTCCTCCTCTCCCCTCTTTTTCCTGTCACTGTTCTTGGCAGTGGAAGCAACTGGAACAGAAGAACCCAACCCCAACCGTCAATATTTGGAAGGTGATTTAAGAGCGATAAGAGATAAAGTGAGGAAAAGATCAAAAGGAGAATGGAATAAAGGGAGAACTAGAGAAAGAGCAAGAGATGGAAATTGTTTAGTCGCTTCCTACCGAGGGATTTAAAGGTACCTCACAAATTCTTTGCTTTATTCCGCATGGCAAAAATTGGAGTGTGAATGAGAGGATTCCATGAATTGATAGTATGTTTCCATGCAGTCTCCTCTCTAGCTCACCTCAGTTTGGGGGTATGTCTTTGAAATATTTTTATTATGTCGTTTCTCTGACAAGGCCACGAATTGTTTTTGTTGTTGTTGTTGTTGTTGTTGTTTTTAGGTCACTGTGGTTTTCTCCAACTAGAACTGCTCTATGAATAAGTTTTATTGCGTTATTAATTTAATTAAGCAGTAACATGCCTGGCCCTTTGGCCAATTATTAAGGCTCCATTTTAGGTTTAATAGCACTCATCTTTAGAACCTCTAAAAAGTCCCAATGTCTACTCTCGTTCTCTCTGACACTGATGCAAGTATAAATCTTTCTCTCTCTAGCAGGTAACCTTGATGAGATGGCAGCACAGGTGTGATGGAGCCAGGTCAAGCTGATTGTTAAATTTTCCGTGTGAGCATTTACCCCTCAGAAATCAGCAAACACTCTAAATCAAGGCTTCGTTTATTGATTGTTGTTTGTCTAGTCTTAAGAAAGTAGTAGAGAAAATGCAAAAGATACAAATTAAATTTAAAAATGGGGGCAATTCTAATTCTCTCTCTCTCTCTCTCTCTCTCTCTCTCTCTCTCTCACACACACACACACACACACACACACACACACACACACACACACACACACACAGTAGTTGTGAAACATTTACCAGAGCATGATTAGATGAGGATTGACTGAAATCAGCCTCTTTGCACCTAGTTATATAACCTGACACTTCTAGACCCTCTCCTCAAAATCTTGATAGGAATTACAAGAGCTTGTGAGGGTAGCGGTGTGGTGCAGTGGATAGAGCACTGGCCCTAGAATTAGGAAGATTTGGCTTCAGATCTGGCATCAGACGCTTATTAGCTGTGTGACCCTGGGTAAGTCACTTAAACCTATCTGCCTGAGTTTCTCATCTGTAAAATGAGCTGGAGAAGGAAATGGCTAACCACTCCAGTATCTTTGCCAAGAAAACTTCAAATAGGGTCAGGAAGAGTCAGACACGACTGAAAGCCAGTGAGCAAGCCAGAGCTTGTATCAAAATGATCACAATTAAAAAAAAAAAAGACTATTTCCTTTAAATATTGAAGCATACTGAAATTTTTCTGCTACAGCCATCTAAAAAATTAAAACATGGGAAAATGTTATATTTAAAAGTAAAATTAAGTATATTTCACAAATACTTTCCATGTGATTTCAAAGTAACATTTACATTTAAATACACCATATTGTTGTTATTACAAAATAAAATTATTTTTTAAAAAGTTAAAAAAAAATGATCACAATTCAGGAGTCTGGTGCAGCTCCAGTGCCAGCACTTTCTCTAGAAAAGAAGTGTTGATTTTAGGAAACAAAACGTCGTCGGATCCTACTTCTACCCAGAAGAACTTCTTTCTGTGACGTAATGAGTTGGAATAGTAGCTCACACCTCTCATTGCCACCTGGAAGTCCCCTACAACAAGGCTGCCAAGCAGACTTTTAAAGGAATATCCGTTTTAACAGACCAAGCAGGTACAAAGTATTTTTCAAGCAATGCTATACTTGGTGAGACTTTGCAAGGGGATGAAGTGAGAAATCCTTGACATTTGTTGTTTGTGCTTTCAAGTTCTCTGTTCTCCTGGTCCACTCAGACTTCGATTATGTTTCTTGCAAATCTTTTTAAGCAGTTGTTTCTAGCCAACATCAGCACATTAGATTTATTTTAATTCCATGATCATTTTCTTTCCCAATTACATGTCATAACAATTTTTAATATTTGTTTTCCCAAATTATAAAATGCCAATTGCCTCCTTCCCTCCTCTCTCTTGGAGAGTTTAAGCAATTTGAGCTGGAGTATACATGAATATGCAAAACATGCTTCTATATTGGTCAGAGTAAGAATTTCTAAAATATTTTCTCCACTATTCTCTGTCACTTTATTTTTGACTTTGATACTTCAAGGGTCTGTGATCTCCCTAGTGTGGTGACTCTTAAAGACTCTACCGCACCTTGGCAGATGGCACAGTACCTAGAGTGTTGTGCCTGGAGTAAGGAAGATCTGAGTTTAAATCCAGCCACTAGCGATGTGACTCTAGACATGTCCCTTCACTTCTTTCTGCCTCAGTTTCTTTATCTGGAAAATGGAGATAGGGGATAGCTAAGAATTGCAGTGGATAAAGTGTTGGGCATGAAGTCAAAAAGACTCATTTTCCCCAAGTTCAAATCTGGCCTCAAATAATTACTAGCGGTGTGACTCTGGGCAAGTCACATAACCCCTGCTTACCTTAATTCCCCAACTGTAAAATAAACTAGAAAAGGGAATGGCAAACCATTCTAGTATCTAAGAAGACCCCAAGTGGAGTCATGATGAGGCAGACACAATTGATATGACTGAACAATATCAGCAAACCCAGAGGAAATGGTTGGTTATCGATATCAGTACAATTGATAACCCATTAAAACTTAAAACCGCAGCTGGGTAGCTCAGTGGAGTGAGAGTCAGGCCTAGAGACAGGAGGTCCTGGGTTCAAATTTGGCCTCAGACACTTCCCAGCTGTGCGACCCTGGGCAAGTCACTTGACCCCCATTGCCCACCCTTACCAATCTTCCACCTATGAGACAATACACCGAAGTACAAGGGTTTAAAAAAAAAAAAAAGACCTAAAAAAAGGAAAAAAAAAAAAACTTAAAACCGCACTAAAACTTGGGGTCTCCAGGTAAGTTGTTTCAGCATTGGCTGCCTCATTGACTAGTTAGAATAAAAAAGAAATCTCAGTTCCAAATGAGAAGTGATAGAGATAAGTCACTCTAGTGCCAACCCAAGCTGTTTGATCAAGTTATTAACTCCAAAAAATGACAAATGGGGCAAAAGTAAAGTTCAATCCTAAATATCATCATTTATTAGAGAAGTTTAATGGATGTAAAACAGTTTTTTTTCATGGAGAAGGAAAAAGGAGCTCATAAAACCCATTTTTTCTTGGAAATTTTTAATTCTTCAGTTTCTAGGAAAAGTTTCCTAGTTTAAAAGAATTCAATATGTCCATCTACAATTTAGTGGCAGATTCTTAAGGTTACAGTAACACTACTTGGCTTTTGTATATTTCTATCAGAATGAGAAAAGAGAGAGATTTTGTTGAGGAGAGGTAAAGGTGTGAATAACAAGAACATAAACTAAGGAAACTTCTCCTTTCTGAATAAGGAGACTTCTTGTTAGAAAAAAAAAAGTTTTCATCTGCCCATTCTACTTGGGGAAGTCTTGGAACATGCTTGGGGGTAGATAGCCTCCTAACTCACCAGTGGGTTTAAGACCTGCCAGTTACTCTCTGCTCTGATGGTTTCCTGGACTGTGGCTGCTATGCATGCTTCTTGGATTCATAGGTGAGAGTTGAGTGCCAGGTAAATACCAAAAGTGGATGAGTAGCCCTGAAAAGGGTTAGGCAAACCCTCACACCATAGGTGTAGTCCTTCCTGAACACATTGTCCACCCTGTTTGTGATCATATCTCCTTATTGTAACCTGCACTTGTTTAGTTCTTAAGAGAGACTAGTAGGGAACTCAGTAAGCTCTTTTATTTTGAAATGAATGATATTTAGGGTCTAGAGAAAATAACTTAGGAAAAAGGAGATCTGTTTCTCCTACCCACAGGATTTCTTTTATTTATTTAACAGCAAATATTAACTATAGCATTTCATTCATCTCTAGGCTGCCCTTTAGACTTCCTCTACCACCCTGAAGCCAATTCACACACTAGAAGAACCCTTCCATCCCTGTCATTTTCTCCTCCAATCAGATGGTTTCTATTACAACCTTCATTCAAGGGGGATGTCAGGCCAGCCATGTCTAATCACTTCTACGGCTTCCCCTCGCCACACTGGCTATTTATCTTTGTTTCCCTTTCCTTTTCAGCTTCTTTTTATATGCTTTCTTTCCAGTTAAAATGTAAGCTATTTGAGGACAGATTATCTTTCTTTATGCTTATATTTCTATTCTCTGCACTAGCATAGTGCCTGGTGTATGGTAAGCACTTAATAATAATTATTGACTTACTGAAAGATGCCTCTGTAAAAGAATGATCTTTTGGTGGTAAGTAGTCAGTCATTTACATTTGAAAAGGAAAAACAAAGAACCACACAAAAACTCATTAAAAGATGTTCTTCACAATTAACCAATGCCTTAGAAACCTGGCCATGAGAGATGCTGCAAATCTTCAGATGGACAACAGCAAAGATGGCCTCTTACCTTCTCCTTTCTACATAGGAAAGACCACAACTGATACATGTTAGTGGGGTATTTCCAATTTTCCTCAATTCCAAGATATATTAGGACCATGAATGATAGAGATGCAAGGTGCTATCCATTACTTCTAATTTCCCCTTCTCTTTAAACAATGGAATTGATTGAGGGAGTAAAGGAGGGAGCAGCAAATATATTTCATTCATGACTACCATTGCAGATTAAGTTGGCTTATTCTCATAGAGAGAGGGACCTGCTTACATGGTCTGGAGAGAATACTTTGAAATGTTTATCTGTAATTTTCTCTTAGCCCAAGGGCTCATCTCCCCAACAGATGATCATTAACTCATAAGGGACTCCAAGGCAGTACAAAAAACAAAGGTACCATTAAGTTAGTTTATAGGCTGAATTATTTCTGATTTAACTCTTCACTCTTCATTCCACTCTCCAGACTCCAAGTCACAATGCTACATGTTTACTAAATAGATTAGCATTTACTCAGAATTTTTTATTCTTTATAATTAGGGCACCTTGCCTCTTTGAGATGGGTCATCAGCATAGGTTAGTGTCAGAGACAGAATTTGAAACCCAGGTCCTCTCTCTCCAGAATGAACTGGTTGCTCTTGAATGAACAATCTAGAACAGTGGTTCCCAAACTTTTTTGGCCTACCACCCCCCTTCCAGAAAAAAATATTACTTAGTCCCCTGGAAATTAATTTTTAAAAATGTTAATAGCAATTAACAGGAAATATTAATGCACCTGTGGCCATCACACACACCCCCCCCTGCCCCCGATCATTGCAGCACCCACCAAGGAGTGGTGGTGCCCACTTTGGGAATCACTTATCTAGAAGAAGAGACTTTATTCAAATTCTTCTTTGAGTTTTGACAACCTGGCTGTGTGACCCCAGGCAAATGACCAAACCTCTCTCTGCCTGTTCCTTTGTCTGTAAAATGGGCATAGTAAGAACTTTGTACACCCCAGGTCACTTTCTGAAGACCAGCCGGCCAGATCCTTTAGCAGGCACAAGTGTAAAGGAATCTTGATTGGCAGAGTAAGGGCTGGCACAAAAGGACAGACCCCAGACAAGAGAATATGAGGCAAGCAATGATGCTTCAGAGCCTGTTTCTCAAGTCCTTCATCTCTTTCATTTCCTTTGGCTCTGGTTCCTTTTCTTTGTCTCTGAATCACTTCTTTCTAAGACTCTTATTCAACCTTCTGCTCTGCCTCAGAGGAGATCTCCAAGGATGATGTGGCTCTCAAAAAGAAACCCTATCCTTTCTTCAGGCTGATGCCTAATTAAGCTGTGGTGTAATGACCTGGGCTCTGTTCACATCAAACTTTAGCATAATCTCTTAAGGGACCATGAGACCATAGATTGGGAAGGGACCTTAGCAGGTTCCATTTCTATCATTTTTACAGATGAAGAAACAGACTTGTGGAAACTAAGTAATTTGCCTAAGGTCATTCACTCAACCAATAACAAACAGTTACCACAATAAATAAAATTACATTGTACCATATCAAAAATCATTAGCAATCCCCAACCCTTAAAATCAATTCTTAAGTGAAAAATGCTTCTAATTGCAGAATAAAATCTCCCTTTTGTCTTAAGGCTTAGTTTTAAGTTGTCACAATAGATGTTATTTGCTTTTTATAAATTTCCAAAGCATATTTTCTTTGTATTAACTGTCTTTTATTCTCTATAATATCTGTAATTTCCCCTTTTTATTTTAAATTTATACTTCAGCACCAAGTTCAAAGTGGGGAACTGCCTCAACAGGAAGTAACCAACATACTTGAAGAGAAAGTGTCTCTCATCACTTCCTGGGGGTCCACCTCTAATTCAAGTGGACAAATGGCAGCCTCTACACTGATTTGGACGGCCCAAAGGGCAGTCCCTTGTTCTTGATTTGTTACTTATTGTCACGTGTGGGTAACTCATCTCCCCTCCCCACTAAGGGAGGTGGGGATGACATTATCTCTGGTTGCTAGAGTTTTGACTATGAATGGGCTGGAGCTAATTCCATTTACACAACAGATTAGTTTTTTTGACTCTTGCTGTAATAAAAGAGGATAAGATTTCTTTTTAAGCAACTAAATTATCTTAGAGTTCAAGAGGTTCTGAAACTAGGATGTTATTTTCTGAATTTCTCAAACTTCAGGTCCTGGGTCTGGGACTTGCTCCCTAACTTTTCTGATGACGTCCAATTGGAAAGTTCCTTCACGAGGCCATCCTACTCCAAAGGTTGGCCATTCTAACAGAAGGTCACCAGTTTCCCCTCTTCACCTATAAAGACAAATTATGAGCCTGGGACTTAAAGTCTGGGAAATAATCCAACATGAGGGACAATGGTGTTGATTCTCTGTGTCCCATCACAACCTGCAAAAGGAAGGGTAACAGAAGACACTGAACACGTATAACAATGAGACGAACAGAGACAGATATGCTTGGGGAAGACAATGAGGACAAACAGAAACGGACCGTATGGCCACTCATCTGTGCACTCACATTCAAAAAAAAATCTTGGACTCTGCCCAAGGGGCAGCCACTGATTTACAGGTGGATAGCTTCTGCCTGCCAATTCTGGGTCTGCCAGCACGTCCGCTGGCTAGGAGGGGACTCTAACCCCTCAAGTTTATCTGCTGAGATTTCTGCAAAAGGAATGCTCAGCCTGCCGGCTTTTGGGTTCAGGAAAATCCACCCTGCAAGCTGTGACGGAGCACCCAACCAGGAAGGGGTTTCAGAAGGTACGGGTCTGGCCTAGCAATAAGGCTACCTCGTATAAGCCCCGAGGTTGGAGAGGCAGAGCCCAGCCGATAAGATGTATGCCACGGATTCACAGACCTTTCCCTTCAGGCATGCCAATCCCAGGAGTGAAAAACCTGGCTACTCACAATATGGATTTTCCTCAGGGAATTCCCAACCTAAGTTCCTATGTGGGTGGATTGTCAATCCAAGCTGTGGGGACACGTATGAGCCCCCATGTTATGCCCAGTTCAGATCCCTGTAGCAAGGATGAGTTCATGCTCACAATGTAATAAGCAATAGGAACTTTAATGCTAACTCAGAGTTAATGTCCAGGACGCTACAACTAACCTGGACCCCGTTGGGAGGGAAGCATGGATTTTTATGCTAAATGCAGAGTGTACATAAATCATTTGTGAGTCTAGTTACATTGTGTCCTAACGAACACCTTATTGTTAGTAACCGTGGGTTTCTCGGAGCCATCCTGATCAGGGAGTCTCTAGCTTGTGTTTGCTTAGTTTCTGTATCATAACTTTGGGGTCCTACACCCCTTGAGATGCTCCATAGGGAGCTGCCTTAGCAAGAGGCTGAATTAGGTTCCATCCCCTTGAGACCAGCCCTGCTCTGGGCAAGCTGGCTGTGGCTGCACTGAGATGGCAGTACCAGATGGGGAAATCTTGCCTGCTACTTTCTCCAACACTCCACACCCACCTAAGCTAAGGCTGGGGTCATGTAGGGGCTTAGAACTGGATCCAAGGAGGATTATCCCCTTTAAAAAAGCAAAAAAAATTTATCTGACCAAGCCTGAGATCGGTGACAGCTGCAGTTGTATTTGGTTGAAGCAGAAGGCAGGTGGTGGGTGGTGCCCTGAGCTGATCTGCCCTATTGTCCATTTTAAACTCCTCAAAAAAAGCTTAAAGAGGAGAAGGGAGGCTCCTCTCCATAGTGATCACCATT
This sequence comes from Gracilinanus agilis, assembly GCF_016433145.1. Classification (NCBI taxonomy): domain Eukaryota; kingdom Metazoa; phylum Chordata; class Mammalia; order Didelphimorphia; family Didelphidae; genus Gracilinanus; species Gracilinanus agilis. Next base: position 296,039,911 of record NC_058135.1, on the reverse strand, counting down.
AGGTAAGAAATAAAACTAGGACTATGGTCATTATTTTTCATAAATTTTATTAGAATTTACTTGGATATGTAGAGGCAGAGAATTAGAAAAGCTTTTTAGCCATGTGGGTGCTCTCCACATGGTTCCCTCAGCCACCTTCTGCTTCACTGATTCCTCCAGAAAGAGACCCTATTTCCTTGTCTTCAACCTTTATTCCTCCCTCTTCCTTCCAGGTCCCCTTCAATCACATCTGGTTCAAACTCAGTCACATGACCCAGATTAGATGACATCACTAGGATCATAGAGACACAGGTAAGACCCCATGCATGATCCTGGGAGAAGGTTCCTTTCACACAATTGGACATCTTGTTTTAAAGCAAATGATAGCTTGTAGTTTCCCCTTTTAACCTTGCTTGTATTGGTTTTGTTTGTACAGTTTTGAATTTAAGATAATAAAAATGATCTTTGATACATCTCATGTTGTTTATTTCTTATTTGGTTATAGATTCTTTCCTTATCAATAAATTGATCTAAAAGGTAAATGATTCTATGCTCCCTTAATTTGCTTATAGCATCACCCTTTAGGTTGAAATCATATGCCCATTTGGACCTAATCTGAGTAGAGTTTATAATATTCTAGAGTGAATTGTCTGACTTAGAGCAAGATGAGACCTCTATGTGAAAGTCTGAGGTTTCTCTGATGTAGAGCAAGAGTGGAGCTCCAAATGAATGTCTATCCACATTGCTGGCATTCTCCCCAGCATGGATTCTCTGATGTTTAGCAAGATGGGAGCTCCGACTGAATGTCTTTCCACACTGTTTGCATTCATAAGGTTTCTCCCCAGTGTGGATTCTCTGATGCACAGCAAGATGGGATCTCTGATTGAATGTCTTTCCACATTGCTTGCATTCATAAGGTCTCTCCCCAGTGTGGATTCTCTGATGTTCAGCAAGACTAGAGCTCTGACTGAATGTCTTTCCACATTGCTTGCATTTATAAGGCCTCTCCCCAGTGTGGATTCTCTGATGTTCAGCCAGAATGGAGCTCTGACTGAATGTCTTTCCACATTGCTTGCATCCATAAGGTCTCTCCCCAGTGTGGATTCTCTGATGTATAGCAAGATTGGAGCTCTGTCTGAATGTCTTTCCACATTGCTTGCATTCATAAGGTTTCTCACCAGAGTGGATTCTTTGATGTTCAGCAAGATGGGATCTCTGACTGAATGTCTTTCCACAATGATTGCATTTATAAGGTCTCTCCCCAGTGTGGATTCTCTGATGTACAGCAAGATTGGAGCTCTGACTAAATGTCTTTCCACATTGCTTGCATTCATAAGGCCTCTCCCCGGTGTGGATTCTCTGATGTATCGCAAGTTTCGGTCTCTGTTTAAATGTTTTCCCACATTGCTTGCATTCACTAGACTTTTCCTCGGAATTCATTCTTTGATGTTCAGTATGGGATGAATTTTGAGATTCAACATGAAAGTCTCTCCAAGCTACATTATCTGGAACATCACTCATGAGTCTTTGGTTGTCCATTTCTTTCACAGAAAGTCTCACCTCTGTTGGAGTTGCCTTCATTTCAGATCTGATCTCTCCTTCTAAAAGAAACAAAACATATCTGCATAGTCACATATACACGCAAATAATCATATCACCTTGTCTCCACTGTCAGAGCATAAACTGTTTTACATGCTATTTCCTCAGGTAAGAAGAAAATGGACACAATCCATTCTTTGAAAATGATATTATCTCAAAGCTAAAGAACAATTTAATTAATAAAGAGCCTCCCATATGATCTCATTGTGTCTTCATAACAAACCTGTGATTTTGGCCATTATTACATTCCTATCTCAGGTCACGACCTCAGAATGGTGGTGGAGTGACTTGACCCAAATCTTGGGAGCTGAAACCAAATCTTGTGACTGGGAATGCTCTGTCCACAGTATTAGACAATTCATTTTTAATCTTTCTTTTGCTTTCGTTTTCACTGTCTGCACATTCAATCTTATCTTCATAGGTATGATACCACTAGGTGTATGTACATTAAATATTCCTATTATTTCATGATCTAGCTTATCTGTAAGTTTTATGTAATTTCCTTCATGATTGCTTTCAACTTTATTTTTTTCTTGCATTTTCTAAGATCAAAGGAAGAAAATTCACCCTCTTTTTTGCATTTACCCCAGGCATAAAAGATTTTGTTCTGTTCCTACTTCTCATGAATAGCCATTACTTTTCTTTAAATGCCTCTTTTCACCACCATAAAGACCTTCTACTAAATACAATTTAAACAAAGACATGGAATTTCCCATGTTTAAAAATATGTCTCATACTTTGACTTGAGTCCATTGTCTTTTTGTAAGGAAATGGGCTGCAGGTTCCATTATTCATTCTTTTGTACCCTTCCCATCTAGTGGCTCATAAGCCCTTTGGAGATTTGAAGGAACTTGAGCTAAAAATTAGTTACTGTCACCTTAAGCAGTAAATAATGGCCCAATTTTATTATAACTAATTTTCTTCTTGAACAACAAGTATTTCAAACATAATGGTTTCCCCACCTGCAGTGATTCCAAATAATTATAACCAGGAATGATGATTTTGGGGTGCATACAATGATGACGTCAACTCTGACTGCTTCTAAGTGTAACATATTCTTTTCATTTCTCAACTTGACATCAAATTATTTCCAAACCTCCAGGAATGTTGGCCATTCATGCTCACAGGCAGTACAGATTTTCCTTGGCTGCCATTATACATAAATAGTTGTCTCATTCCTGGGTTACCCTGAAATTGCATCTGATCAAGTTTATAACCATGAGATTGAGATGTTATTTGGATTACATTCTTGTAGTAGAGAAGCAGAGTCCTTGAAACCCCAGGGGTTTCCAAGGGCAAGTCATGGAACCTTTGAGCCTCAGTTTCTCCATCTGTAAAATGGCCTCCATAAATGAGGTCGTTGGACTCCATTTCCTATCAGCTACCTTCAGGGAATCAGTCTGTGACCTTCTATGAAGGCATTTTTTGGGATTAAGGGGCTGGAAGTCTCTTGCAGGTGCTAAAACCTCTAGAAAAGGATTCCAAGTCAGGTCCTCCTGCTCCCAAATCTAGCCTTAGCCCCTGGTAACCCCAGATTCTCTATATGGGGTTCCCACAGGAGTCTTCCCTCAACCCTCAGTGTTTGTAATGCAGGAGCCCAGGATGTGCCTGTGACCCGGCTGGGGGACCTGGAATGAGTAACAGCTCTTCCCCCTTCCAGTTCGTCCATTCTGCCAAAAACTCCTAAACTCCCCAACGAGGCCCAAGGGCCATTGTTCCAGTCTGAAGCCCCAGACACAAGGACCTTGAGGGATTGGCTTTTGTCCTGCCACCTTGCCTGCTCCTCCCTCCCTGACACCTCTCTGAGCCTTGTGGACTGTTATCTTGGGGAGTCTCTGCCTCTTCTCCTGGGGAACTCAACAACCCTCTTTGGGCCAATGCTGTCTCTCGGCCAGTCCATTCATTCTGACAATGACAGAGGGGTACAAGCAGGGACTATGGGAGGCTTACAGGGCTTTCTGGAGATGAGTCTCCAGAGCATTTAGGGTGGGGAGAAGAGTTGGGGAGAAGGTCAAGGAACCAATCTGGAACCAGAACAATTGGTTCTGGTGCATTTTCTGCAGAAAAGGCTGGACTCGGTCAATAGTTTTTTTCTATTATCTGGAAATGAGAGGCAGCGAGAAGGGAAGTAGACAGGGGCTTGAGCTGAGAGGCAAGAAGGCCTCAGTTTAAATCTGGCTCCAAACAGCTTCTATCCGTGTGCCTCAGAAGAAGCCACTTAATTGATTCTCTTATTTCCTCAACTATAAAATGGGGATAATTGTGTCACCAAATTTGGAAGATGAAGGTGAGGAAGAAGTGCCATAATGTTACAGAAAAAACCCTCGGGAGACCCCCTGGCTAAGAGCAGGTCATTATAAAGGTTTCTTCCCTTCCCTCCCTTTCTCACCAAGCTCTGCTGGAGGCTTAGGGCAATAGGAGGGAAGACTAAGGACAATCCTGCTCTCCTGGGGACATCTAGGAGCTATGAGCTAGAGAAAAATATCCCAAATAGTAGATCCACTCTAGAGAAGAAGAGGGTGGAAGGAAAACTTACCCTAATAGTTTTCCCAGATGGGTTTGGGAGACAAAATTCTGGGCCAGGGAGAGAAGAGATGGAATCATCTCTCAGATTACTTCGACCTCTGAGATTATTCCACACAGATTTGATCTTGGACTTCAGGAGCACCAAAGGGAGCCCCCAAGGTCCCATTACACAATGCAAAATCTTTTACAGGAGAACCAGGCAGCAGGAGGGCCCTAGCTTTGGGACTCGGCATATCAGCCCTCATCCCTTCCTCATGACTAGAAACTGCTCCCAACCCTGCCTGCTGCTGAAGACAATATTCCCTTGGATGGCAGACTTGGGCAGCAGGGAGAGGCTCCTTACCCACAGAGAGCAGGTTCAGGGCATTCTCCAGCATCACCTCCTTGTAAAGCTCCTTCTGGGAAGGGGCCAAGAGGCGCCACTCCTCCTGGGTGAAGTCCACAGCCACATCCTTGAATGTCACCACCTCCTAGAGCAGCCCAAGGCAGAAGAGAAAGGGCTGAAAGCCACATCACAATGAAGAGCCCACCTCTGGTCAGTTACAGGAGGAAACTGACACACAGAGAAGGGAGGGGCCCAAAGGTCCCGCCCTTTGTCAGTGTCAGAGTCAGCACTTGAAGATGAACCTTTAACTCAGTTAGTTTCTAACTACTGTGTGAAGGAAAATTTAGAGGGGACCTCCATTCCAGCTTTGATCCCAAGTGCTCCAGCGATGGGATAAAAGTGTCTGTCACATGTCTGCCACCCTGTCACCATGTCCTGGGGAGTCAGTGTCAGTGTGAGCGTCCCTAGCATCAAAGTGCCAAAGCCACGCAGGGAGGAGCTGGGGAATGGAAAAGGCAATAGAAGGAAAGAGAGGGGGCTTTTTTACCTCTCCAATGGAGCTGACTGGCTCTCTTGGCTGGGGGTTTCTCTGAGCTTTCTTTATCTCTTGATCTCCTCCAAGCCCAGCCTGACCAAGTTGAATGGAGAATGAGATCTTGAAAGGCTGAGACCTTTCTCTCTCTCTGCTTCTAAGAAACTCTCTGTCTTTACTAATTAATGCTTTTAAATCTGGTAAGAAGCCTCTAGATCAAATTTTTATTATAATACTATAGAAGGCATCATGGAGAAAATGTGTGTTCTAGCTGGGAGCTGTGTGGATCTGTGAAGGAAAAAAGAGAGAGGCTGAGGTGAAAATTCTTCCTTACCAGAACTTAGAAGCGATATGTTCTCAAGAAAAATCTATGAAGAGTTTATGAGAATCTGTCCAGTGCAATGTATTCTGGAGGGAAGAGTTCTACATGGTGCCTTAAAAGAGAACAAAGCTAAAGAAAAGATCTAGTTTGTTTTCTGCATGACTGAAATCAAGTTTGTCTGGATGAAAAAACAAGGAAGGTTCTACAGAGATGGTCATTATACTCTGGACCCGAAGGAGTGATCTGAGATGCTTTTCAGCCAAGTGAAAGAGACTTATCTGTCCTGACATTCAGGCATTGAGGTTCCGCTTGGTAAGATGTGTCACAGCCAAAGCCTTTGCTTTATGATTGCTTTCATTTGTATATATTGTATATATAATGAAGGTATATATTCCTTCATTACCCAAAAATAACTATGATGGAGAAGGGAGAATTACTTTGTTCAATAAAAAGAATAATTAATTTGGGTTTTATTTGAGCTAATTCATGAGAAAAATGTCACTTTCTTTGTGAGAAATGATCTAAACATGCACCTAGAACTCTAGAAACTTCAAAGAACAAGAGTCAAGATAACAAGTTAAAGAGGTCTCTATCCAACAGCCCATATAAAGAAGTTGGCCAGATTTGAAATACCCTGATACTATGGAGGGGCCACTTATATTTCCTACCTGCCCTATGCATAACATAACATGTTTGGCCAATGTTCCTGGAATTAGATGTTTTTCCATTTTACTTCCTTTATTCTAGGATTTTACTTCTGAACAATTGAGGAATTTCTGACTCTCTCTTTTGCTTTTTCAGATTCCCAAGAACTTATAAATCTTTTTTTTCCTCTAGGATCTCTTGAGTTATTCTTCTTCACTGCACAGTATTCACTGTGTAGGTTGTCAGCAAAGAAAGGCAGTCCTTTTAGGGACTGATAACTGATATTTAGTTGATTCCCTGACTCATACTCAACAGATGCTATTCCAAACATCTTTCCTGCTCACACCTCCCACATCCATCCATCATGACCAGGGGGTGAGGTAATGAACTCCAAACTTCCTTTCAAAGAGAAAATGAATCTCAAATATCTTGATTCTTACCTTTATCTACTTTTTTGGGTCTTCTCTAATTTCTCTACCATTCCCTTGATATGGGCACCTTCTCTCCACCCAAAACCTTTTTCATCCCTCTTTTGTGTATTCTCTTTCTCTGTTAGGTTGTTAGAACCTTGGGGTGAAGAGATTAGAAAACTTAGAATCTACCATGCTTCCCCAAAGACAGAGAACAAGAGATTTGTAATGGAAATCCATAGAAGGGAAGGACAACCTAGAAGAAAGTCAACAAAGGTAAAAGAAAATCTTCCAACTTCGAAATCCAAGCATCCTGATCTCAAACACAGGAGGAGCACAGACAACCTAAACATCATAGGCCACCCAGAAGAACACAACTGGTAAAAAAAAATGAATACAATGACAATAACAAACAAAGAGCATTGGTCAGAACTTCTGGACCATAGAAAATGAAATTGCAATGGAAAGAATTTACAGATTACTTTCAGAAAGAAACCAACCCAAGGCTGCCAATTCCAAGATTGCAAGTGGTTACACAGAACAGTTCAAGTCAAAAACAAAAAGTGCTACAAGCCCTCAGAAGGAAGACCTTCGAAACAATGGAAAGGATACTGGAATAATACCAGACTATTCCAAATCCATGAAATGAAAAAAGATGTTCCAGAGAACATTGGAACTAGGGATGCCACCCAGGGTGACCTGTCCTTTGAGAAGGCTGAGCTGATCTTTTATCATTTACTTATTGATCCTATTTACCATTAACTGCTTTTGCCTAGTAATTGCCCAAGTCATGGTTCTCTGTCTCCTGACTTGTCTCAATCTTCTGTGGACCTGTAATAGGTGAATTGCAAAATCCAGCTCTTGGGCAATTTATCATCATTCTAGTCTCATTTCAAGGTATTAGGGTGACTATGGAAGATCTGGCGAGTCCCAGGGAGTCAGGTCTAGTATTTTAACATCACTGACCCATCTCTCAAAGATGCCTGCTTGGCTGAGCAAATTCAGCGTCTTGACCTTGCACTCAAAAAAGAATCACTTCTTAGTCTGAGGAGAGAAGGAGGGGTGGGTCATCGCTGGCCCCTTATTATTGATTATTCCAATCACTCATAGTGCCCCTGATTATCCCAGCACCATAACCAATCATGTTGCCCTCAGTCCTCTGATACTGCTTATCTTGTCTGTTCTTGCTCTGTGCATTAATAGAGGCAAACCCCTGATCCCTTTTATTGACAAGCAGCATTCCTCTGCTTGTCTTCCTTGGAGAACTACCTCCATTTACTCTTTGGTTAAATTTCACTCCCAACACCTGCAAATGGGAGCTTCACAATACTGAGCAGAACAGTAGATGTCCACTAATGAAGAGGAGTCTGAAATGTTTTTAGAAAGAAAACCTGAAGGGAAGAGATGATTTCTTTCTTGAATACCCTGAGCAGCAGAAAAGCAGGATGAGTGAATAACTGAAGACAACAGTGGCAATAGAGGAACATCAGAGAGAGCAGAAAGAGGCTTCCTTTAAAAAAACTACAGATGGAGAAAGGAAGGAATGAGGAAAGCCCTTAGGGCTAAAGGTGAAGACGAAGAGAGAGGGGATCATGGGAAGAATCTTGTGGCGTCCCATTTGCTCCAGAGAATGCTTCTTGTGCTGGACTACAGAACCACAGGGGAGAAGAGGAAGTGCATACAGAGAAGATGGGGACATACCCAGGGCATCTCAAGGACCAGAAATGTTCGTTTCCCTTCCCTCTCCATTCTGCACCTGTTCTGTCCCAGGCCCTGTGCTAAGATCTGGGGATTCCCCAAAAGGCATAAAACAAACCTTGTCCTCAAGGAGTTTACAGTCCAATGGTGGAAGGAGACAATATATATATACACATATGAACACAAAGCAAGCTCTGTCTAGGAGAAATAGGGAAAAATGAAGGCACTCTGATTAAGAGGGACGAGGGAAGGTTTCCTGAAGAAAGTATTGAGTTGGAACTTACAGGAAACTCAAAGGAGTCAGTGTTCTGAACTGTGGAAGAAAAATATTCCAGGCATGAGGTAAAGTCATCAAAAACACCTGGGGCTAGAGATAGCCAGGTCCCAAAGTGGATAGAGTGTCAGATCTGGAGTCAGGAGGACGTGGATTCAAATGTGACCTCAGACACTTCCTAGCTGCATGATCCTGAGCATCCTAATTTAACTTAACCCTGATTGCCTAGCCCTTGTCACTCTTCTATCTTAGAATTGATTCTAAGATGGAATATATGGGTTTAAAAAAAAACTTTTCCATTTTGGGGTAGTTAGGTGACTCTGTGAATAGAGAACTACAACTAGAGAAAGGAGGTCCTGGGTTCAAATATGACCTCAGACACTTCCTACCTATGTGACCTTGGGTAAGCCACTTACCCCCCAGTGGCCGACCTCTAACTGTAAAAGTGAGGCTCCAGGGATGTTGTTATTATTATTAAAATGTAACTAAATGGTTTGTGGGTACACACTGGGTTGAAGGAGAGACAGGACCAACCAGGATAAGGAGACCAGGGTTCACTGTTTTAACTGACACAGGAATGGCAGTTGGCCCAATGTCACCCAGCTCACCCTAGGCCAAGGTCTATGGAATCAGCAGGCAAAGGTAAAAGTTCATACAGTTTAATTGTGGGTAACTAAATAAAGGATGGGATAGGGGATTCTATACTTGAAAACCTAAGGGCAAAACAAAGGGGGCAGGGAAAGACTTAACTACTCTATCCTATTGACCTAAGCCAAACAGGGTCCAAAGGAGCAGTACTGAAGTCACAGGGAAGGCTCCTACAAACCTGGTTCCAGCCAGGTTTGGTCAGCACAGCTAAAGGGCCTGAGGGTGGCTTTGGAGTCTCACGGTAATCCAAGGATGGACACAGGATGCCAAGAGCCAACTCTACCAGGTGATCCAAGGTACCCAGGTAGGGAGAGTGAGTTTGAAATGCTGTCCACCAGATCCCAAACCACTTCCCCACTTGGTGTAGCTCTGCAGGTCTATTGTCCACTTGCTGAAAGCCTCCACCTCTCAGGATCCCAGGGAATCTGGATGCAGTTTTTACCTAACTCTGAGATCTCCCAGGGTTAGCAACAGTTATGTCCAACCACTAATGGAGTCTCTCCCTCAGAGCACGAGCCCACTTCCTGCTCCTTCATTCCATCTTGGAATCCTCCAGCCCTTCCTGCTAGGTCCAACACTAATACTAAATTAATTGCTAAATAAACCTTCACAACATAATCCATCTTCTGCCTTGCAACAGATGCTTAGTGTCTATTCTAAGACAGAAGGTAAGGGATTTTTTAAAAAGTCTGCAGCTGGACTTGGGGGGGGGGGTCGAGCCAAGATGGAGGAGTAACTAGAGAGCAATGCTGTTTCATCATGAAAATCCTTTCCAAACAAGAGTAGAATATCACCAAAAAAATGAGAAGAGGAGTGAAGGAACAAACAAGGAGCCAGAGTGAAACAACTCTCAAAAAAGGAAAGACCCAAGAGGTAGGCAGAGATCATCTGGGGAACTGAGGTGAGAGGGGAATGGAGCTAACAGGGGGCAAAACAGCAAGTGAGGAGCAAGCCAAGAGCAGACTACAACCCTACACCTCCACACCCCCACACATCCGCTCTCACAGGTTCTGAGCTTAAGTCCTACCTAGCTGGTTCCTGCCGAGGAAAGTGGTGGTGCAACTCAACTCACACCCCTTAAGATTTCACACCTGTGGAGAAGTCTAGAATCCCAGCCCAGGGCTTATTTTGTCTTGGGGAAATTTGGACTTATCTAATTTCTTTGGACCTCTCCCTGATCTCTCCATTACATCCCTGCTTATTTCCCTGAATTTCCCTTTGGGCCCTGAGAGGAAGAATGGGCTTGGTGGTTGAACATCTTGGTTTTAGTTTTCTGTAGGCAAGTAGGACATCTTTAAATCAAGCTATCCCTTATTTTATTGATTTAGTAAATACTTTACTTTAAGGCAGTCAAATCTTCCTGACTGGGAGAGCAGGCTCTCTCAGTCTAACCCCCTCCTGTGACCCTTCCCCCACCATCAGCTTTCTCCCTAGTGGCTGTTACAAAACCCTAAACCCCTCTCTCCTTCTGATTATCCCTGACATTAATAAATCCCCTTGTTACCTACTCAAAGCCTCTGGTGAATCACTGTATTGAAGATTAAAGCAAGGGCTGAAGAGGGAAGGAATTATTTCATTTTTATTTCTTGAGGGAACCGCAGGCATCCATCTTGGCAGGAAGTATCTACCCGAGACTTCCTGCAGCCATCAGTTTCACTGGCAGGGAGGAGCCCTTTTGTCTCCTCCCTCAAGGGACTTAGAAATTAACAAGAGAAGTCTTCCAGCCAGATTTAAAATATTTCTGACTGGTCCAATCCCCTTGAACCTTAGAGATACCTTCCCTGATTGAAGAACCTCAGACTATTTCCTCAATATCCTCTGTCTCTAGCCTCCTATATATCACCTCATCCTTCCCTACACTCAGCTATCTCCTTCATTCCCCTTCCAAAACACCTCATATCCCTTTTATCCCTCCTCACTACCCAAATTGCCTGAGACCTGCTTAGATTACCCACTTTTTCATAACAGATATAACCCTAGAGAAGGAGGCAGCAAAGTCAGAGAATCAGAGGTCAGAGAGGTAGGTAAAACAGGAAAGAGACGAGTCCTAAAAACCTGGAGAGAAGAGAATATTGAGGAAGAAAAAGTAGGACAAAAGCATCAAAAGCTGCAGACAGGATTGATAGAATGAGGACTGAGGAGCTGGTCTCTATTGTCTCAGAAAGAGAAAGCATACAGGGGAGGAGGTATAAAGGAGTGGGCAAAGCTTGAAAAGATGGAGAAAAGAAGGAGGTTTAGCCTTGAAGTGGAATCACTTTTCACTCATGAATGGTCTTATGGGTGACTCACACTGTGGTCACAGAGATTTAGTGCCTGAATTCTACTTGTCTTGAGTGGGGGTGAGGCTACAACTTGGGGTAGGGGATTAGGGAGGTCCAGCCCTAAGGCCAGAAAAGGGCCTGGTCCTTATTGATTTGGCAGGTGACATACATTGCTTTAATTAACTGATGTGCTCAGATGATCAGAATTCGGTTCCTCAGTCATTTAATCTTTCACTTGTTACAGTTAACTTCTTTATTTTCTTCTACATTTGCTTAGGGCTAGACCTTGAAATCAGGGGGGGGAAAGAGACTTATATACCTAAAAACAGATTAATTAAGACCAATAAGTGAAAATTAAACAATCCAATATAGGCTCATCTGCTTTCTAATTAGAGCAAAGATTAGGGACTTCCAAAGTTGGGAGGGGGAAAAGGAACAGATGAAGTTCCCTGAAATGGGATCCCACTCCTTCCCAGGATCTGTAAACAATCAAAGGAACATGGAAACAATAACCCATTGATCAATATGCACCCACTTTGCAGATGAGACACAGTGAAGCCTGAGACATACAATTAGGAGAAAACTCATTCCATCAGGTCTCAGAATCTGACTGTGTTTCTGGTCAACCTAAGCTCAGGCCTAAGGTGAGGGCCTCTAAACAGCAGATATAGAGGGTCCAGTTTCCCAGCCAGGAAGGACTAGGTCTAAATAATGAAATTTGGCTTTCTTCCAATTCTCCCCATTGAATAAACTTCCCACCTCACCACCTCACTCCAGACAGAATTTGGATTAGACACAACTGAACAGAAGGGAACCAAGCCAGCTCCTAAATGAGTCACAAAATGGAGAGTGTTTCCACAATTCACCCTTTGCTGCCCTAAACCCCTCCCTTCCTTCCCAAGAGGGAATCAGTTCAGTAGATGGCACAAGGTTGGGTTGTCCCAGGTTCTTCACACACCCTACAGGAAATGCTGAGGCCATGCTTTATGGGAATACTGAGAACAGAGATTTTCTAGAAACAGCAGCCATGTCAGGCTCAGTATCTCTCCTCAGAGAAGAGTAACTCCACACTTTAGTCCACCTAAGTTTCTCCACTCAAACCTCACAGAAGTGGCTTCAGATTGAACAGAATTCTTAAGAGTATCAAATACAAAAATAAAATCCAGGAGAAAAAAATGCAATTTCCCTCCTCGTGACATCAAAAAGGGGATATCTGAGGGGACTAAATCAAATCCTAACAAAATTTATTTGGAAAAAACAAAAGACCACCCATATCAAGGAAATTGATGAAAAGAAGCCAGGATAATTGGGGAAGAGCACTCCCAGAGCTCAGATCAGATCACAAATCAGCAGTCATCCTAAACCTTGGGTAATGGTAAGATAATGAGATAAAGCAAAGGGACAGATTAAATAAGAGTCAGCAATAACTCAGTGTCTGAGAAAGTGGCAAACAAGCTATTCTGGGGAAAATTCCTTATTTGGCAAAAACTGATAAGAAAACTGTAATGCAGTCTGGAAGGAAATGAGACAGATGATAATCCTACACCAGACTCTACTACACGTTCTATAAAGGATATATGACCTTAACATTAAAGGCTATACTATAAGAAATTTGAACAGAAACAGTTCATATACATCTCACAGCTATAGGAAGATGTAATTAGAATAGTTTTTCTCCCTAATTACATGTAAAAAAAATTTCTAACATTCATTTTTTTTAAATTGAGTTCCAAATTCTCTTTCTCCCTCTCTTTCCCCTCCCTCAAAGATCAAGCAATCTGATCTAGACTTTACCTGAGCAATCATATAAAATATTTTTCCAAATTAGTCATTTTGTGGAATTTTGTGGAATCTCAAACAAAAATAAAAAAAAAGAAGAAAAAGTGGGAAACATGTTTTTGTTTAAATTCAGAATCCATCAGTTAATTCTCTGGAAGCAGATGGTTTTTCTCATCAAAAGTCCTTTGGGATTGTCTTAGAACACTGTAGTGCTGAGAATAGCTGAATCATTCACAGCTACTGACCATACACTGTTGCTGTTATCATAAAATGTTCTCCTGGTTCTGCTCATACTTTGCATCAGTTCCTGGAAGTCTTCCCAGTTTCTCTGAAATGATCCTGTCTGTTATTTCTCATAGCCCAACAGGGTTATATTAAAATCACATACCACAACTTGCTCAGTCATTCCTCAATTAATGAATACCCCTCCATTTCCAATTCTTTGCTATCATAAAAAGATCTGCTATGTAAATATTTTTGAATAAATAGATTCTTTCCCTTTCTTGAGGATCTCTCTAGGATATATACTTAGATCAAAGGTTATGCATGGTTTTGAAACCTTTTGAGCAGTTCCATATGACTCCCCCAAATGGTCAATCAATTTACAATTCCACCAACAGTGCATGAGTGTCCCAGCTTTTGCACATTTCCAAAATGATTATTTTCTTTTTCTGACACAATGGCCATTTAGACAGGCATGAGATGGTACCTCAGAGGTGTTTTACTTTGCAGTTCTAGGACACAAATTCTGAGTCAAACTCAAGATAGAGGTAATGGAGAAATGTAGAAAAAATGGAGATGTTTGATTATTTAAAACTGAAAGACTTCTGAACAGACAACATTCATGCATCCAGGATAAGAAAGGAATTGGGTGAATAAGAAAAACTTTGGGATCCAATTTCTTTGAAAAGGTTCTGGTATCTAAGAGAATTTGTAAATCCAGGACCAAGAGCCACTCTCCAGTAGTCAAAGGATCTGAATAAAAAGCTTTCAAAAGAAATGCCAAGGATTCATGGCCACATGGAAAATGGTCTAAGTCACTAATCAGGAGAAATATGAACCAAAACAGGGCTCAGGCTTTATCTTATACTCTGCAAATTGCCAAAAAAAGAAAAAAAAACCTGGGAAACCATCAGTGTTGGAGGGGGTTGTGGGAAGGTAGGCACACAAACACAGTGATAGTAAAGTTGTGAAATGGTAGAAATTCATGAAAATCTGCTTTCTAGTCCCACCTCAGACACTTACATGCTACATGACTCTGAAAAGTCACATAACCTCTGTTTGCCTCAGTTTCCTCAATTGTGAAATAATGAAAATAAGAACATTTACCTCAGAGGGTTATTAAATAGATTGCTAAAAAAATAGTTTTAGGAGAACATAAAGCACTCCAGTCTGTCTGTATCCAATTCTTTGACATTTAGCCGGATGTCTTTGTGACAAGGCCAGGATGTCTCCCTTGGGACCTCCCTACCCTATTTGCAAAGAAAACTCCCAGGTCTTCCAGAAACTCACCCCTTTCTCTTCAGCAACAGAGAAGGAATGTATCCAGCTCCTGGGTCTGGTACAAACAGCTCTGCTGAAGAATATTCGAAGCTCCTCTTCTGAGAAAAAGGCCCCATTTCTGTGTAAGGGCCCTTCCTGGGCTCACCCCAAACTCCTCTGACTCTCTCTGGGTCGGGGAGCTCAGTAGCAGAAGGCCAGTGCTGGGGACACACTCTGGAATGGATAAAAAAGCTACAGGATAGCTCTCAGGGTTCATCCCCAGCTGCCTGATTCTGGCTGTCACTAGCAAGGACCCTGACCATTCCCACAACAGGGTCCAGGGACACACAACGACCTTTCAGGCCCTTCCTATCTCCTCACACCTTCCTCCTCCTCCTCTGACCCAGAGACACAGCCTCCAACTGATCCTTAGCCAAGACCTTCCACTGTCTGATTCTGGGCCTTTCCAGGGGGTGTCTTGTCTCCCTGCAGGGAATGTTCTCCCTCCTCCCTCTGGCCTTTGAGCTTCCTTCAAGTCCCAGCTAAATCCTCCCCTGGGGAACCAATGATTTCTGGGGGCCCCAGAACCCTTAGAGCCTTCCCTCCCAGAGTGCCTCCCTCCATCATGCCTGCATGGAGCTTGTCTGAACAAGGCTGCTGATGGGTCTCCTTGGTCAGACTAAAGGGGGAGGCCTGGAGGGCAGCTGATGGTTTTCCTTTTCTTTGTGCTGAGCAGTGCCGGGCATGGACTAGGGTGTTCCTCCAGACATGCTGACCTGGGAAGACTCGGGGAATTTGAGGCAGAAGCAAGTGAGCAGCACCAGGGGGAGAGTTTCTTCTCTGAGGATGATGGCACAGACGTGGGGACACACTCAGGCTCTGCTCCAGGCCTGGCCAGACAAGACTCAAGTGGGAACGGGTTGGTCAAAAAAAAACAGAGGAAGAGTGTGTGTGTGTGTGTGTGTGTGTGTGTGTGTGTGTGTGTGTCCAGGCAAGCAGAGGGACAGCAAAGCAGCACCTGGGGGAAGCTGTTGGGGTCTGAGCTGCCCAAGGGCCCAGGAATCACTCAAAAACCCCAAGAGGAGAGCCAGGAAGGGCTGTTCCTCCTGCCTTGGATGTGGGTACAGAAATGGCCCAGCACGAAGGAGGAAGCAGCTTCCCAGCCCAACTTGTGTCAGACCCAAGAAAGGGCCTCCCTGGCTGATGGAGCTCCCATCTGGGGCTGGA
>NC_058135.1:296009819-296022487 GCF_016433145.1 Gracilinanus agilis | reverse complement strand
TGGATAATTTCTATGGTGAAAAACAGCAGACTGAAGATGCAATAGCAGAGAGCAACAAACAAGCAAATACACCCAAACTTTCAAAAAAAAAATGGAAATTGGTCACAAACTCTCAAGGAACTCAAATTGGAGTTCAAGAACAATAAGCAAATTGGAGAGCAGAATTGACCTCCTAGAAGACATGGAAAGCAGGTTAGACTAAACCAAAAAAGAAAATCAAAAGATCAAAGCTGAAAACTAGTCTTTAAAGTCTAGAACTGAGAAAGTAGAAGCAATTGGGCAAGAAAAAGTAATGATCTCACAAGACAGCAAAAATCAATAAAGCAAAGTCAAAAGAATGACAAAATAGAGTGAAACAGAAAGTATCTCATGGAAAAAAACAACTGACCTGGAAAACAGGTCCAGGAGAGAATCATTTTGAAAATCCAATTTGAGAATCATTGGTCTACCTGAAAATCTAGGAAAAAAAAAACCAAAAGACTTGACATCATAATACAAGAAATTATCCAAGAAAATTGCCCTGATATTCTTCAACAAGAGGACAAAATAGACATTGAAAGAGTTCAAAATCACCCTTTACATTAAATCCTCAAAAGACAACACCCAGGAATGTAATTACCAAATTCAAGAGCTTCCAAGCCAAGGAGAAAATATTGCAAGAAGCCAGAAAGAGACAATTCAGATATCAAAGAACCCCAGTCAGGATTACACAGGATCTGGCAGCTTCCATACTAAAGGACCGCAAGGCTTAGAATATGATACTCAGAAAGGCAAGAGAAAGGGGTCTACAACCAAAGATCACGTACCCATCAAAACTGACTATATACTTCTAGGGGAAAGTATGGACATTTAACAAAATAGAAGATTTCTAAATATTTGTAAAGAAAAGACCAGAACTAAATAAAAATTTGATGTCCAAATATAAAAGTTGAGGAACATGAAAAGGTAAACAAGAAAGAGAGAAAAAAAATTTAAGGACTTCAATAAGGTCAAATTGTTTATATTCCTATACAGAAAAATGCTATTTGTAACTCTCAAAAACTATTTTCACTGTCATAGTAGTTAGAAGAATTATTCATAGATAGAGGTTGGGGTACTAAGTGGTTTAAGATGATATGTAAAAAGGGTGGGGGGGAATAGAAGATGACACCAAGAGAAACTTGAAGGAAGAAGAAAAATAGGATAAATTATACCACATAAAGAGGTGCATGGGAGGGGGACAGGAGAATACTATTATAAGAAAGAGAGGAAGAGAGTGTTGATAAGTGATACTTAAGCCTTACTCTCAGTGGAATCAGTACTGAGAGGGAAGAGCATTTAAATCCATTGAGGTATAGAATTCTATCTTACCATACAGGGAAGTTGAGAGGGAAAACCAAGGAGGGGGGAACAGGAAGTACCAAAAGAGAGGGAAAGAGAAGGGGGAGGAAATTTAATAGACCCTGAAGAAAAATAAGAGAAGAATAAGAAGGGAGGGGATGAGAAGGGAAATAAAATAAGGGTGGATAATAGGGGGACTGATTAAAAACAAAACACTGGTGTAGAAGGAAATAGTGAAAGAAGAAAGGGCAGGACTAGCAGAGGAAATCAACATGATGGGGAATACACAGGTGGTAATCATAACTCTGAATGTGAATGGGATGAACTCACCCATAAAATGGAAGCAAATAGCAAAGTGAATGAGAAACCAAAATCCTACCATATGTTGTCTACAAGAAACACACCGGAGGCAGGTAGACACACACACAGGGTAAAAGTAAAAGGCTGGAGCAAAATCTATTGGGCATCAACTGAGAAAAAGAAGGCAGTAGCAATCATGATATCTTACAAAGCCAATGTAAAAATAGATCTGATTAAAAGAGATAGAGAAGGTAATTACATTCTGATAAAAGCCAGTATAGACATTGAGGAAATATTAGTATTCACCATGTATGCACCAAATGGTATAACATCCAAATTTTTAAAGGAGAAACTATTGGAACTTAAGGAGGAAATAGACAGTAAAACTATACCAGTATGAGACCTGCACCTTCCTCTATCAGATCTAAATAAATCAAACCAAAAAATAAAAAAAGATTTAATGAAATCTTGGAAAAATTAGAGTTAATACATATATGGAGAAAAATAAATAGGGACAAAAAGGAATACACCTTCTTTTCACCAGCATATGTACATTCACAAAGTACATTCACAAAGACTGACCATATACTAGAGCATATTAACATGGCAAAGAAATGCAAAAGAGCTGAAATAATAAATGCAGCATTTTCAGATCATAATTCAATAAGATAATAATTAGTAAGGGTACATGGAGAGGCAAACCAAAAATTAATTGGAAATTAAATAATATGATTCTCCAAAATTGGTTAAAGAACAAATCATAGAAACAATTAATAATTTCATTGAAGAGAATGACAATGATGAGACATCCTAGCAAAATCTATGGGATGCAGCCAAAGCAGTACTGGGGGTGGGGGGGGGGAGAGGGGGAACTTATATACTTGAGTGCATATATTAACAAATTAGGGAGGGCAGAGGTCAATGAATTGGGCATGCAAATTAAAAAAACTAGAAAAAGAACAAATTAAAAATTCCCAGATGAAAACTAAATTAGAAATCCTAAAAATTAAAGGAGAAATTAATAAAATTGAAAGTAAAAGAACTATTGAATTAATAAATAAGACAAGAGACTGGTACTTTGAAAAAGCAAATAAAATAGATAAAGTCCTGGTTAATCTAATTAAAAATAGGAAAGGAGAAAACCAAATTAACAATATCAAAGAAGAAAAGGGAGACCTCACCTCTAATGAAGAGGAAACCAAGGCAATCATTAAAAACTATTTTGCCCAATTATATGGCATTAAATACAGGAATTTAGGTGATATGGATGAATATTTACAAAAATATAAACTGCCTAGATTAACAGAAGAAGAAAGAGAATATTTAAATAACCTCATATCAGAAAAAGAAATTGAACAAGTTATCAAAGAACTCCCTATGAAAAAATCCCTAGGGCCTGCTGGATTTACAAGTATTTGTAAAAACATTCAAAGTACAACTAATCCTAATACTATATAAACTATTTGACATAATAAGCAAAGAAGGAGTTCTACCAAATTCCTTTTATGACACAACTATGGTACTGATTCCAAAGCCAAGGGATCTAAAACAGAGAAAGAAAACTATAGACCAGGGGTTGGCAAGGTATGGCTCTCGAGCCATATCTGGCTCTTTTGAGGGCTAGATATGGCTCTTTCTGCAGGAGCCATAAAGTCAATTTTTTTTTTCAGGTGCTGTTACGGGAGCACGCACTGGGAACACTGTACAGCTCTCACGAAATTACATTTTAAAAAATGTGGTGTTTATGGCTCTCACGACCAAAAAGGTTGCTGACCCCTGCTATAGACCAATCTCCTTAATGAACATGGATGCAAAAATCCTAAACAGAATACTAGTAAAAAGACTCCAGCAAATGATCATGAGGGTTATTCATTATGATCAGGTGGGATTTATACCAGGAATGCAAGGATGGTTCAATATTAGGAAAACCATCCACATAATTGACAACCAACAAGGAAACCAACAAAAATCACATGATTATCTTAATAGATGCAGAAAAAATCTTTGACAAAATACAACACTCATTCCTACCAGAAAGTATAGGAATAGAAAGGCCTTTTCTAAAAATAATAAACAGTATAAATCTAAAACCATCAACAAGCATCATATGTAATGGGGATAAATTAGAAGCCTTCCCAATAAAATCAGGAGTGAAACAAGGATGTCCATTATCACCTCTATTATTTAACATGGTACTAGAAACACTAACAGTAGCAATTAGAGAAGAAAAAGAAAGTGAAGGTATTAAAATAGGTAACAAGGAGACCAAGCTATCACTTTTCGCAGAAGATATGATGGTCTATTTAAAGAATCCTAGAGAATCAACTAACAAGCTAGTAGAAATAATCAACAACTTTAGCAAAATTGCAGGATACAAAATAAACCCAAATAAATCATCAGCATTTCTATATATTTCCAATACATCTCAGCAGCAAGAGTTAGAAAGAGAAATTCCATTTCAAATCACTTTAGAAGGGGGCAGCTGGATAGCTCAGTGGTTTGAGAGCCAAGCCTAGAGACAAGAGGTCCTAGGTTCAAATCTGGCCTCTGATACTTCTCAGCTGTGTGACCCTGGGCAAGTCACTTAACCTTCATTGCCTAGCCCCTACCACTCTTCTGTCTTGGAACCAATACACAGTACTGATTCCAAGATGGAAGGTAAGAGTTTTAAATAAACAAACAAATAAATAAATAAATGGGGGGAAAACCACCCTAGACCAGTGATGGGCAAACTTTTTAAAGAGGGGGCCGAGGGCAAGGAAATGCACCTCTGTCAGTCTGTTTCTAAGGCAATTCTTTCGAAGTTTCATTGTATTGTATCCTACTCATTGTATTTGTCAGATTAGGAATAATGTTGCACCGCTGAATAGAACATTTCAGGAGGCCACATCTGGCCCGCAGGCCGTAGTTTGCCCATCACTGCCCTAGACAATATAAAATACTTAGGAATCTATCTGCCAAAACAAAAACAGGAACTATATGAACACAACTACAAAACTCTTTCCATACAATTAAAACTAGATCTAAATAATTGGAAAAACATTAATTGCTCATGGGTAGGATGAGTTAACATAATAAAAATGACAATCCTACCCAAATTAATTTGCTTATTTATTGCCATATCTATCAAACTACCAAGAAACATTTTTACTGAATTAGAAAAAATCATAACAAAGTTCATTTAGAAGAACAAAAGATCAAGAATATCAAGGGAAATAATGAAAAAAAAAATGAAGGAAGGTGGCCTAGCAGTACCAGATCTTAAACTGTACTATAAAGCAGTGGTCATTAAAACAATATGGTACTGGCTAAGAGACATAAGGGAAGGTCAGTGGAATAGACTTGGGGTAAATGACCCCAGCAACACAGTCTAAAAATCCACTATTTGACAAAAACTGTTGGGAAAACTGGAAAACGATATGGGAGAGATTAGGTTTAGATCAACATCTTACACCCTACACCAAGATAAACTCAGAATGGGTGAATTGACTTGAATATAAAGAAGGAAATTATAAGTAAATTAGGTGAACACAGAATAGTATACTTGTCAGGGAAAGGAAAGAGTTTAAGACCAAGCAAGAATTAGAAAAAAAATTGCAAAACGTAAAATAAATAATTTTGATTACATTAAATTAAAAAGGTTTTGTACAAACAAAACCAATGCAACCAAAATTAGAAGGGAAGCAACAAATTGAGAAAAAATCTTTATAACAAAAAACTCTGACAGCGGTCTAATTATTCAAATATACAAGGAGTTAAATCGATTTGTATAAAAATCAAGCCATTCCCCAATTGATAAATGGGCAAGGGACATGAATAGGCAATTTTCAGATAAAGAAATCAAAACTATCAATACATGAAAAAGTATTCTAAATCTCTAATAATTAGAGAAATGCAAATCAAAACAATTCTGAGGTACTACCTCACACCTAGCATATTAGCTAACATGACAGCAAAGGAAAGTAATAAATGTTGGAGAGGATGTGGCAAAATTGGGACATTATTGCATTGCTGGTAGAATTGTGAATTGATCCAACCATTCTGGCTGGCAATTTGGAACTATGCCCAAAGGGCACTAAAAGACTGGCTGCCCTTTGATCCAGCCATACCACTGCTGGGTTTGTACCCCAAAGAGATCATAAGGAAAAAGACTTCTACAAAAATATTTATAGCTGCGCTCTTTGTGGTGGCAAAAAATTGGAAAATGAGGGGGTGCCCTTCAATTGCGGAATGGCTGAAGAAATTGTGGTATCTGATGGTGATAGAATACTATTTTGCTCAAAGGAATAATGAACTGGAGGAATCCCATGTGAACTGGAAGTGATGCAGGATGAAAGGAGCAGAACCTGAAGAACATTATATACACTGGTACAAGCAAATGTAATGGGCTTCTCTAGCAGCAATGCAATGATCCAGGACAATTCTGAGGGACTTATGAGCAAGAACACTATTCATTCAGAGGAAGAACTACAGGAGTGGAAACACAGAAGAAAAACAACTGTTTGAACACGTGCCTTGATGGGGATATGATTGGGGATGTAGACTCTTAAACCTTCACTCTAGTGCAAATATCAATAATATGGAAATAGGTCTTGATCTTTTTAGATGAACACATGTAAAACCCAGTGGAATTGTATGTTAGCTACAGGAGGGAAGTGGGGGGAAAGAACATGAATCTTGTAGCCATGGAAAAATATTCTAAATTACTTAATTAAATAAAATTCTCCAAATTAAAAAAAAACTCACTCTTTGTGGATGATACGGTGATATACTTAGAGAATCAACTAAAAAACAGTTGAAAGAATAACTTAAGCAAAGTTTCAGAACACAAAATAAATCCACATAAATCATCAGCATTTCTCTATATGACCAACAAAGTCCAGCAGCAAGAAATATCCATTTTAAAATATTCTAGATAACATAAAGTATTTGGCAATCTGTTTACCAAGGCAAAGACAGGAATTATATGAGCATAATAACAAAACACTTTCACATAAATAAACTGAAATCTAAACATTTGTGAAAATATTAATTGCTCGTGGGTAGGCAGCTAATATAATAAAAATGACAATCCTTCCTGAATTAATTTACTTATTCAGTGACATATCAATCAAACTTCCCAAAACTATTTTATAGAACTAGAATAACAAAATTCATTTGTAAGAACAAAGATCAAGAATATCAAGGGAATTAATAGGAAAAAAATGTGAAAGGATGGTGCCCTAGCAGTACTAGATCTTACTCTAAAGCAGTAATCGTCAGAGAATCTGGTCCTGGCTAAGAAATAGAAGGGTAGATCAATGGAATAGATTAGAAAAAATATAATGTTCAATAAACCCAAAGATCCCAGCTTGTGGGCTAAGAACTCACTATTTGATTGGAAAATAGCATGGCAGAAGCTAGATACAGACCAATATCTCACACTGTACACCAAGATTTGGTCAGAATAGGCATATGATTTAAATATAAAGAGTGATATTATAAGTCAGTGGTTGGCAACGTATGGCTCTCAAGCCATATCTGGCTCTTTTGAGGGCCAGATATGGCTCTTTCTGCAGGAGCCATAAAGTCATTTTTTTTTCAGGCGCTGTTACAGGAGCGGCACTGTGAGCACTGGACGGCTCTCACGAAATTACATTTTAAAAAATGTGGCGTTTATGGCTCTCACAGCCAAAAAGGTTGCTGACCCCTGTTATAAGTAAATTAGGGGAACCTAGAATAGGTTACCTGGCCAATCTATGGAAAAGGGAAGACTTGAGTCCAAGCAAGAAATAGAGAACATCATAAGATGTAAAATGAATAATTTTGGCTTTTAAAATAAAGGTTTTATATAAAGAAAACCAATGCAAACAAGATTAGAAGGGAAACAAGAAACTGGGGGGAAAACTACAAAATATTTCCCTGATAAAGTCTTCATTTCTCAAATATATAGGGAACTAAGTCAAATTTATTAGAATACAATTAACAAATGGTCAAATGAAAAATGTTCAAAATCCCTCTTGATTAAAGAAGGGTAACTTAAAACAACTCTGAGGTACCACCTCACACCTAGCAGACTGGCCAGTATGACAGGAAAGGAAATCAATAAATGTAGGAGGGGATGTGGTAAAATTGGGACACTGATACATTGTTGGTAGAGCTGTGAACTGATCCAACCATTCTGGAGGGCAATTGGGAATTCTGCCCAAAAGGACAGTAAAAGAATGCAGACCCTTTGATCCAGGCATACCACAACGAGATCTGGATCCCAGAGAGGTAAAATTAAAATGGGAAAGGGCCTACTGGTACAGAAACCTTTGCAGCTGCTCTTTTTGAGCTGGCAAAGAATTGGAAATCGAGGGGACCTCCATCCATTGGGGAATGGCTGAACAAACTATGGCACATGTGGGTGATGGAATACTATGGTGCTGTAAGGAATGACAAGCAATGATTCCTATGGGAACTGGGAAGACCTCCAATGAACCAATGAGGTATGAAATGAGCAGCACAGAACACGGTACATGGTAAGCAAAACACTGTGGGACAATCAAATGTGATAGCCTCTGCTATTAATAGCAATGCAATGATCTGGGATAGTTCTGAGGGACTTGGGAGAAAGAATGCTGTCCACATGGAGAGAAAGAACTGTGGGAGAAGAAATGCAGAAAACATATGATCTATCACTTGTTCATACGGGCATGTGATCCAGGGTTGTGGTTCTAAAGGATCACTCTATTATCTATATTACAAAAATGAATAATGTGGCAATCAGTTTTGAAAGATAATCCATGTATAACCCAGTAGAATGGCTTGTCCGCTCCAGGAGGGGGGAGGAAAGAAGGGAGGGGCAGAACATGAAACATGTAACCGTGGAAAAATACAAAATTATATTTAAAAAAGAAAAGAAATGACAAGCCAGATGATTTCAGAAAGAGCTGGGAAGCCCTCCATGAACTGATGCAGAGTGAAATCAGCAGAACCGGGAGAACACTGGCCACAGTAACAGCAATATTGTGGAATGATCGACTGTGATAAACAGCTACTCTAGGCAATACAACCACTCTGAACAGTTCTGAAGGGCTGATGCCAAAGGATGCTCAGAGAGAAGTGCCTGAGGTTGGAATGTGGGTGAAAGCCCAGCATTGTCCCTTGAGCTGATTTGGGTTTTCTTTGGGGTTTTGCTTTAATGTGATTATTCGCTTCCAACAAGGAACACAATGACTGCAGGATAATACTCAGACCCAACGGGCTGGCCAGCTCCGGGAAGGAAGAGGGAGACAATGCGGGACACAGAACTTCTGTGGAAATGTATTCCACGTAACTGGTAAAATAAAAATATCTGTGCAATAAAAAAAGGCCAAACCAAAATCTTGCCTCCTCCAAGAAGCCTTCCCGACCTCCCCTTACTGGTGGTGCCGTCTCTCCATCAATTACTTCCTCTTTATCCCGCTCGGAGCTTCCTTTTGTAAATCCGAAGAGAGAGAGGACTTCCAAGGCAGCACCTCGGGGCTTTCAACAGGGCGGAGGAATTGCCACTGGGGTCCCCCCGCGGGATGGGGGTGCAGTCATGCTCCCCCCTCCCCCAGCTGGAAGCAGGATCCCGGGAGGAGAGACGAAGATCTGCGGAGCCCTCAGGCTGCGGCAGTAGTGGGTGCCCAGAGACACCCCGAGACCTGCTCCAGCCTCGGAGGATTCCGGGAGGGGCTGCCAGGGATGGCCGGGGGCAGCCGGAGGCTCAGAGCCGGGATCCTGCCTGGGATTCTGCTGCCCGCCAGGAGTCGGGGGGCTCCGGAAGAAGAGAGAGCAGGGGAGCGGGGTCTCTGGGTGTCCCCGGCCCGGGGGCGTCCTCGGGCAGCGAGGCAGGACTCCCGGAGCCTCCCGGGGTGGGTGAAATTGTATCTCGTGGCGGTGAGAAAGAAGATCCCGAAGGGGAACCTGCAGGCGGGGCCTCACTTTCCCCGAGCCTAAAGCGGCCACAAGCATTCATAGTATCTCGGGAGCGGACAGCCACATCCCGGGCTTGACCCGGCTCTGCCCAGCTCGAGGGCCGCAGGACTGCCCCGGATGCTCCGGACTCCTGCGGCCAAGTCCGTCCTTCCCCCAAAATGCTAGCAAAGAGGCCCCGCCCCCCGCCCACACCGGGGTGCACAACGCTGGGTGCTCCTGCCTCGACCCCGGGAAACAGGGCTGCCGCTCCAGCACCTCCTTCTCTCCCTCCTCTCCGGCTCCCCTTCTATTCCGCTGCAGGACCCTCGCGCTCTAGCTCGGTCTCCCTCGGAGCCCCTCCCACGTCGGGCCTCCAGCCCGGGGGACGGCCGCCCCCTTTCCCAAACTCATTACCCCTTCGCGGGCAGCAGGACTCTCGGCGGGGGACTGGAGAGCGAAGGGGCGCCGGGCGCGGAGGGGTAGCCACAGGTGTGGCCAGAGGGGCTCCTCACTTCCTACTTCCCAGAGGGCTCTGCGCTACCTGCGGTCCTGGGGCCCAACCGCTCCCCCGCCGCATCCCGGGAGGGCCGCCCCGCCCCAGCCCCGCCCCCTCCTTGTGTCCCTTCCCCACCCCACCCCACCTCCTTCCCGGGGACCAGGATTTTCGGTGCTCGCCCAATTTGGGCTCCGGGTTTGTTGGTGTTGAGAGGAAAGAAAAGGGGCCTCGGCTTGCCTTGGTTTCTGGTAACCTGGGCAGGAGAATATCTGGGGTCAGCAGGAGGCACCTGGGCAGGAGGAGTGTGCTGGGGGCACTGTGAGACCAGTGCCTGGTTCAGTCGTTGAGAAAGAAGGTAGAGAGAGCTAGAGGGAGATGGAGAGAGAGAGATGAAGCTCAAGAGGTAGAGCAAGGGCCACACTGTTTATTGTGACAAAGAAAGACTTTTAGAGGGGGAAATGCCCAGCATGGCATCATTCTCGGGGGTGTTGCTTTCCCCCAGACTCCCTCAGCGGTCCTTTCGGAACTAAGTCGGTTGAGGAAGAGTAAGGGCTAATCTAGCCTGCCTAATAACTTGCCGGAAGGAAGATTTGCCACTGAAGTGGGACACACTTCATACAACCAGAAGTTCGAATTATAGGAACCTGTTTATGACCAGCCCTTGTTGGGGCCTCTCTCTTTTTTTTTTTTTTTTTAATTTTTTTTATTTTAAACCCTTAACTTCTGTGTATTGACTCATAGGTGGAAGAGTGGTAAGGGTAGGCAATGGGGATCAAGTGACTTGCCCAGGGTCACACAGCTGGGAAGTGTCTGAGGCCGGATTTGAACCTAGGACCTCCCGTCTCTAGGCCTGGGGGCCTCTCTCTTAATTGGAGCCCCCCCCCCCTCCCTCGGCCCCCAACCAAGGGCAGGTGCAGACTTTATAGAAGTGCAGAGACAGGAAATCTTTCTTTGGCCCGCTGCCAAATTGGTGGATTTAAACAAAATCATCCGTGTAGACTTCATTATAAGGGTCGGCAAAAGCAAGCAGGTAGTAATTCTCAAACAGGACTGTTTATGCTTTTAGCAGGTAGGATGAGCTGCATTCCAAGTCAGCAGAGGAGGCCTCTCTTCCGGCCATCAATCTAACTGTGGGTGAAGTATGTCCCGGCCCTTGACTGTTCCCTGGGGATCCCACAGGCTTCCTGGCTCACAGATTGTGGAGCTGCTCACTTCCGGATTCCCTGGGAATACGGGTTTTGTCTCCTTCACCGTTACAAGCTTTCCTCCAAACAAGGATGGACTGGGGGGTCCCTGCAGATCCTGTTGAGGGAGGAATCACTCCCGTCCTTGCCAGGAACCTTAGGCTTACCAGACGTGTTTTCTCCAATGGCCTGATCTGTCCTGAGCTCCTCCACACGGGTGGGGCTTTCTTCTTCCCCTGGTGACTCCAGTGCAGAGCCACTGGAGATCACACCAGCTGGGCCTGACTTTGGAGACCCTCTGGAGCAACGGTGGGCAACCTTTTTGGCCGTGAGAGCCGAAAACACCTGCGGAAGGAGGAGGATGGAGGCGGAAGGCACTGGAATATGGGGTGGGGGCCCATCCTCGGGCAGAGGCCGGTGGGGAGGTGGAGCCAGATATGGCTCAGAGCCATAAATTGCCCACCCCTGCTCAGGAGCCGGGCCACGCCCTGAGGGGACGTTAGGGGGAATATTTTTGCATCCCCCAAACTGTTTTATGGTAGAAAAACAGCTTCGAACTCAGGACCCCGGGAGTTCCCTGGCCCTTTTCTTTCATCCAGAAGCCCTCGAACTGGTCCCCCGCCTCCACTCAATCTGAGACCAACAAATCCTCCCAGGCTTCCTCGGAGGTGAAGAGGGGAGGGGGCGGGGCAGCACTGGTTAAGGAGGGGTTGGGGCGGGGCCGAAGGCCGAGAAGGGAGAAAGGGGAAGAAGAGGAGGGTCAGCCCTGCCCTGAGACCCCCGGCTGGGCAGAGATCTCTGCGAAGTAGGAACTCCAGAGAGCCCTCCGCCCCCATCTCCTGCTCCACTTCCCAAGATTTCCCCCACTTGTCTCACTCACCAGTGCGTCTTGCTCCCAACGCCAAGTGAATGGGTAATTCGTTTGCCCATCAGCAGAACGGGGTTAGCGATCACCGAGACCGGAGGCAAAACGTGGGGAGGGGAGCAGAGGCAGAGGGTTAGGGCACGCCTCGCGGAGGGAGATGGGATGGGGACTGAGAGAGGTAAAGAGCATCCGTCCCTCCCAGCTGGTTGGAGCTGAGAGCGCCGGGCAGCGGGAACAGCACGGGCTGGGGGGAGGCTGGGGGTCTTTTGACAGGCCTTTTGGGCAGAGGCCGACCCCTGCCTTGCCACCTTGGGGCTAACTCAGGAACACAGCCGGATCAGTGCCAATTTATGAGGCCCTCCGGGTGCCCTGCGGGGCGGTAGGTCTGGATGGGGTGCGGAAAGGACCCGGGGCAGGAGCAGAACCAGACAAGCAGCTCCCGGGGGACACGCAGCGCTGGACTATGAATTTCAGGTGACACCATGTATCCATCCGGCTCCTTCAGGCTTGGGAAAATGGCCCTGGCTGCCGGCTTCCTCTTCAGGGATCTTCTTTCTAGCCAGAAACTCCGGACTAGAAGGGGCGGGGGGTGGGGGGG